>NC_082738.1:61033442-61348245 GCF_030144855.1 Hypanus sabinus | reverse complement strand
AGTCTGCAACCAATTTTATGAGTGTGCTACCTATGCTCCAGATGTTAATTTCAGTAACATCACCTTTTCTGCACAGTGGAACATTAGGGTTTGCAGAAGTAAACAAAGTCAAAGACTGTTCCACAGTATAGAGCATCAGATAGGTTATGGAATTCAGCTTGCATTGGTGTATTCCAGCTCAATGAGCTCTCTACATGCAATACCTAGACATTTACAGATCACCTTGTACAGTTATATACCATGAATAGAAAGTAAAGCATTCAACTCAGTGTATCGTTCAATTTTGCTGAAAACCAATATGTGCTAACATGATGTAAACCTTATTATTATACTCACCATATGATTTAGAGTAGTCTGCAACCAATTTTATGAGTGTGCTACCTAAGCTCAAGATGTTACTTTCAGTAACATCAGCTTTTCTACACACTGGAACATAACCGTTTGCAGAACTTAACCAAGTCAATGATAGTTCATCTGCAAAGGGTGCCAGATAGGTTACTGAATTCAGCTTGCATTGGTTTATTCCATGGCATTGTGCACTCTACATGCAATATCTGTACAGTTCCAGATCACCTTTTGTAGTTATATACATGACCTTATCACAAAATACAATGAATAGAAAGTTAAGCATTCAACTCAAAGGAGTGTATTGTTCAATCTTCCTGGAAACCAATATGTGTTAACATGATGTAAACCTTATTATTATACTCACCATACGATTTAGAATAGTCTGCAACCAATTTTATGAGTGTGCTACCTAAGCTCAAGATGTTACGTTCAGTAACATAAGCTTTTCTACACACTGGAACATTAGCGTTTGCAGAAGTAAACCAAGTCAATGGCAGTTCATATGAAAAGGGTGCCAGATAGATTACTGAATTCAACTTGCATTGGGGTATTCCATGGCATTGTGCACTCTACATGCAATATCTGTACAGTTCCAGATCACCTAGTGTAGTTATATACATGACATCACAAAATACAATGAATTGAAAGTTAAGCATTCAACTCAAAGGAGTGTATTGTTCAATTTCGCTGGAAACCAATATGTGCTAACATGATGTAAACCTTATTATTATACTCACCATATGATTTAGAGTAGTCTGCAACCAATTTTATGAGTGTGCTACCTATGCTCCAGATGTTAATTTCAGTAACATCACCTTCTCTGCACAGTGGAACATTAGGGTTTGCAGCACAAAACCAAGTCAATGGCTGTTCCACTGGAAAGCGTACCAGGTAGGTTACTGAATTCAGCTTTGATTGGTTTATTCCATAGTATTCAGCACTCTACATGCAATATCTATACATTTCCAGATCACCTTGTGTAGTTATATACATGACCTTATCACAAAATACAATGAATAGAAAGTAAAGCATTCAACTCAGTGTATCGTTCAATTTTGCTGAAAACCAATATGTGCTAACATGATGTAAACCTTATTATTATACTCACCATATGATTTAGAGTAGTCTGCAACCAATTTTATGAGTGTGCTACCTAAGCTCAAGATGTTACTTTCAGTAACATCAGCTTTTCTACACACTGGAACATAACCGTTTGCAGAACTTAACCAAATCAATGACAGTTCATCTGCAAAGGGTGCCAGATAGGTTACTGAATTCAGCTTACATTGGTTTATTCCATGGCATTGTGCACTCTACATGCAATATCTGTACAGTTCCAGATCACACTGTGTAGTTATATACATGACCTTATCACAAAATACAATGAATAGAAAGTTAAACATTCAACTCAAAGGAGTGTATTGTTCAATCTTCCTGGAAACCAATACGTGTTAACATCATGTAAACGTTATTATTATACTCACCATATGATTTAGAGTAGTCTGCAACCAATTTTATGAGTGTGCTACCTATGCTCCAGATGTTAATTTCAGTAACATCACCTTTTCTGCACAGTGGAACATTAGGGTTTGCAGAAGTAAACAAAGTCAAAGACTGTTCCACAGTATAGAGCATCAGATAGGTTATGGAATTCAGCTTGCATTGGTGTATTCCAGCTCAATGAGCTCTCTACATGCAATACCTAGACATTTACAGATCACCTTGTACAGTTATATACCATGAATAGAAAGTAAAGCATTCAACTCAGTGTATCGTTCAATTTTGCTGAAAACCAATATGTGCTAACATGATGTAAACCTTATTATTATACTCACCATATGATTTAGAGTAGTCTGCAACCAATTTTATGAGTGTGCTACCTAAGCTCAAGATGTTACTTTCAGTAACATCAGCTTTTCTACACACTGGAACATAACCGTTTGCAGAACTTAACCAAGTCAATGATAGTTCATCTGCAAAGGGTGCCAGATAGGTTACTGAATTCAGCTTGCATTGGTTTATTCCATGGCATTGTGCACTCTACATGCAATATCTGTACAGTTCCAGATCACCTTTTGTAGTTATATACATGACCTTATCACAAAATACAATGAATAGAAAGTTAAGCATTCAACTCAAAGGAGTGTATTGTTCAATCTTCCTGGAAACCAATATGTGTTAACATTATGTAAACCTTATTATTATACTCACCATACGATTTAGAATAGTCTGCAACCAATTTTATGAGTGTGCTACCTAAGCTCAAGATGTTACGTTCAGTAACATCAGCTTTTCTACACACTGGAACATTAGCGTTTGCAGAAGTAAACCAACTCAATGGCAGTTCATATGAAAAGGGTGCCAGATAGATTACTGAATTCAACTTGCATTGGGGTATTCCATGGCATTGTGCACTCTACATGCAATATCTGTACAGTTCCAGATCAACTAGTGTAGTTATATACATGACCTTATCACAAAATACAATGAATAGAAAGTTAAGCATTCAACTCAAAGGAGTGTATTGTTCAATCTTCCTGGAAACCAATATGTGTTAACATGATGTAAACCTTATTATTATACTCACCATACGATTTAGAATAGTCTGCAACCAATATTATGAGTGTACTACCTAAGCTCAAGATGTTACGTTCAGTAACATCAGCTTTTCTACACACTGGAACATTAGCGTTTGCAGAAGTAAACCAAGTCAATGGCAGTTCATATGCAAACGGTGCCAGATAGGTTACTGAATTCAACTTGCATTGGGGTATTCCATGGCATTGTGCACTCTACATGCAATATCTGTACAGTTCCAGATCACCCTGTGTAGTTATATACATGACCTTATCACAAAATACAATGAATAGAAAGTTAAGCATTCAACTCAAAGGAGTGTATTGTTCAATCTTCCTGGAAACCAATATGTGTTAACATGATGTAAACCTTATTATTATACTCACCATACGATTTAGAATAGTCTGCAACCAATTTTATGAGTGTGCTACCTAAGCTCAAGATGTTACGTTCAGTAACATCAGCTTTTCTACACACTGGAACATCAGCGTTTGCAGAAGTAAACCAAGTCAATGGCAGTTCATATGCAAAGGGTGCCAGATAGGTTACTGAATTCAACTTGCATTGGGGTATTCCATGGCATTGTGCACTCTACATGCAATATCTGTACAGTTCCAGATCACCTTTTGTAGTTATATACATGACCTTATCACAAAATACAATGAATGGAAAGTTAAGCATTCAACTCAAAGGAGTGTATTGTTCAATCTTCCTGGAAACCAATATGTGTTAACATGATGTAAACCTTATTATTATACTCACCATACGATTTAGAATAGTCTGCAACCAATTTTATGAGTGTGCTACCTAAGCTCAAGATGTTACGTTCAGTAACATCAGCTTTTCTACACACTGGAACATTAGCGTTTGCAGAAGTAAACCAAGTTAATGGCAGTTCATATGCAAACGGTGCCAGATAGGTTACTGAATTCAACTTGCATTGGGGTATTCCATGGCATTGTGCACTCTACATGCAATATCTGTACAGTTCCAGATCACCCTGTGTAGTTATATACATGACCTTATCACAAAATACAATGAATAGAAAGTTAAGCATTCAACTCAAAGGAGTGTATTGTTCAATCTTCCTGGAAACAAATATGTGTTAACATCATGTAAACGTTATTATTATACTCACCATATGATTTAGAGTAGTCTGCAACCAATTTTATGAGTGTGCTACCTATGCTCCAGATGTTAATTTCAGTAACATCACCTTTTCTGCACAGTGGAACATTAGGGTTTGCAGAAGTAAACAAAGTCAAAGACTGTTCCACAGTATAGAGCATCAGATAGGTTATGGAATTCAGCTTGCATTGGTGTATTCCAGCTCAATGAGCTCTCTACATGCAATACCTAGACATTTACAGATCACCTTGTACAGTTATATACCATGAATAGAAAGTAAAGCATTCAACTCAGTGTATCGTTCAATTTTGCTGAAAACCAATATGTGCTAACATGATGTAAACCTTATTATTATACTCACCATATGATTTAGAGTAGTCTGCAACCAATTTTATGAGTGTGCTACCTAAGCTCAAGATGTTACTTTCAGTAACATCAGCTTTTCTACACACTGGAACATAACCGTTTGCAGAACTTAACCAAGTCAATGACAGGTCATCTGCAAAAGGTGCCAGATAGGTTACTGAATTCAGCTTGCATTGGTTTATTCCATGGCATTGTGCACTCTACATGCAATATCTGTACAGTTCCAGATCACCTTTTGTAGTTATATACATGACCTTATCACAAAATACAATGAATAGAAAGTTAAGCATTCAACTCAAAGGAGTGTATTGTTCAATCTTCCTGGAAACCAATATGTGTTAACATGATGTAAACCTTATTATTATACTCACCATACGATTTAGAATAGTCTGCAACCAATTTTATGGGTGTGCTACCTAAGCTCAAGATGTTACGTTCAGTAACATCAGCTTTTCTACACACTGGAACATTAGCGTTTGCAGAAGTAAACCAAGTCAATGGCAGTTCATATGCAAACGGTGCCAGATAGGTTACTGAATTCAACTTGCATTGGGGTATTCCATGGCATTGTGCACTCTACATGCAATATCTGTACAGTTCCAGATCACCTTGTGTAGTTATATACATGACCTTATCACAAAATACAATGAATAGAAAGTTAAGCATTCAACTCAAAGGAGTGTATTGTTCAATCTTCCTGGAAACCAATATGTGTTAACATGATGTAAACCTTATTATTATACTCACCATACGATTTAGAATAGTCTGCAACCAATTTTATGAGTGTGCTACCTAAGCTCAAGATGTTACGTTCAGTAACATCAGCTTTTCTACACACTGGAACATTAGCGTTTGCAGAAGTAAACCAACTCAATGGCAGTTCATATGAAAAGGGTGCCAGATAGATTACTGAATTCAACTTGCATTGGGGTATTCCATGGCATTGTGCACTCTACATGCAATATCTGTACAGTTCCAGATCACCTAGTGTAGTTATATACATGACATCACAAAATACAATGAATTGAAAGTTAAGCATTCAACTCAAAGGAGTGTATTCTTCAATTTCGCTGGAAACCAATATGTGCTAACATGATGTAAACCTTATTATTATACTCACCATATGATTTAGAGTAGTCTGCAACCAATTTTATGAGTGTGCTACCTATGCTCCAGATGTTAATTTCAGTAACATCACCTTCTCTGCACAGTGGAACATTAGGGTTTGCAGCACAAAACCAAGTCAATGGCTGTTCCACTGGAAAGCGTACCAGGTAGGTTACTGAATTCAGCTTTGATTGGTTTATTCCATAGTATTCAGCACTCTACATGCAATATCTATACATTTCCAGATCACCTTGTGTAGTTATATACATGACCTTATCACAAAATACAATGAATAGAAAGTAAAGCATTCAACTCAGTGTATCGTTCAATTTTGCTGAAAACCAATATGTGCTAACATGATGTAAACCTTATTATTATACTCACCATATGATTTAGAGTAGTCTGCAACCAATTTTATGAGTGTGCTACCTAAGCTCAAGATGTTACTTTCAGTAACATCAGCTTTTCTACACACTGGAACATAACCGTTTGCAGAACTTAACCAAATCAATGACAGTTCATCTGCAAAGGGTGCCAGATAGGTTACTGAATTCAGCTTGCATTGGTTTATTCCATGGCATTGTGCACTCTACATGCAATATCTGTACAGTTCCAGATCACCTTTTGTAGTTATATACATGACCTTATCACAAAATACAATGAATAGAAAGTTAAGCATTCAACTCAAAGGAGTGTATTGTTCAATCTTCCTGGAAACCAATATGTGTTAACATGATGTAAACCTTATTATTATACTCACCATACGATTTAGAATAGTCTGCAACCAATTTTATGAGTGTGCTACCTAAGCTCAAGATGTTACGTTCAGTAACATCAGCTTTTCTACACACTGGAACATTAGCGTTTGCAGAAGTAAACCAAGTCAATGGCAGTTCATATGCAAAGGGTGCCAGATAGGTTACTGAATTCAACTTGCATTGGGGTATTCCATGACATTGTGCACTCTACATGCAATATCTGTACAGTTCCAGATCAACTAGTGTAGTTATATACATGACATCACAAAATACAATGAATTGAAAGTTAAGCATTCAACTCAAAGGAGTGTATTGTTCAATTTCGCTGTTAACCAATACGTGCTAACATGATGTAAACATTATTTTACTCACCATATGATTTAGAGTAGTCTGCAACCAATTTTATGAGTGTGCTACCTATGCTCCAGATGTTAATTTCAGTAACATCACCTTTTCTGCACGGTGGAACATTAGGGTTTGCAGAAGTAAACAAAGTCAAAGTCTGTTCCACAGTATAGAGCATCAGATAGGTTAGTGAATTCAGCTTGCATTGGTGTATTCCAGCTCAATGAGCTCTCTACATGCAATACCTAGACATTTGCAGATCACCTTGTGCAGTTATATACACAAACCTATCACAAATTGCATTGAATACAAAGCAAAGCACACAACTCAATGAAGTGTACAGTTCAATTTTGCTGAAAACCAGTATGTGCTAACATGATGTAAACCTTATTATTATGCTCACCATATGATTTAGAGTAGTCTGCAACCAATTTTATGGGTGTGCTACCTAAGCTCAAGATGTTACTTTCAGTAACATCAGCTTTTCTACACACTGGAACATAACCGTTTGCAGAACTTAACCAAGTCAATGACAGTTCATCTGCAAAGGGTGCCAGACAGGTTACTGAATTCAGCTTGCATTAGTTTATTCCATGGCATTGTGAACTCTACATGCAATATCTGTACAGTTCCAGATCACCTTTTGTAGTTATATACATGACCTTATCACAAAATACAATGAATAGAAAGTTAAGCATTCAACTCAAAGGAGTGTATTGTTCAATCTTCCTGGAAACCAATATGTGTTAACATGATGTAAACCTTATTATTATAGTCACCATACGATTTAGAATAGTCTGCAACCAATTTTATGAGTGTGCTACCTAAGCTCAAGATGTTACGTTCAGTAACATCAGCTTTTCTACACACTGGAACATTAGCGTTTGCAGAAGTAAACCAAGTCAATGGCAGTTCATATGCAAACGGTGCCAGATAGGTTACTGAATTCAACTTGCATTGGGGTATTCCATGGCATTGTGCACTCTACATGCAATATCTGTACAGTTCCAAATCACCTTTTGTAGTTATATACATGACCTTATCACAAAATACAATGAATGGAAAGTTAAGCATTCAACTCAAAGGAGTGTATTGTTCAATCTTCCTGGAAACCAATATGTGTTAACATGATGTAAACCTTATTATTATACTCACCATACGATTTAGAATAGTCTGCAACCAATTTTATGAGTGTGCTACCTAAGCTCAAGATGTTACGTTCAGTAACATCAGCTTTTCTACACACTGGAACATTAGCGTTTGCAGAAGTAAACCAAGTGAATGGCAGTTCATATGCAAACGGTGCCAGATAGGTTACTGAATTCAACTTGCATTGGGGTATTCCATGGCATTGTGCACTCTACATGCAATATCTGTACAGTTCCAGATCACCCTGTGTAGTTATATACATGACCTTATCACAAAATACAATGAATAGAAAGTTAAGCATTCAACTCAAAGGAGTGTATTGTTCAATCTTCCTGGAAACCAATATGTGTTAACATGATGTAAACCTTATTATTATACTCACCATACGATTTAGAATAGTCTGCAACCAATTTTATGAGTGTGCTACCTAAGCTCAAGATGTTACGTTCAGTAACATCAGCTTTTCTACACACTGGAACATTAGCGTTTGCAGAAGTAAACCAAGTCAATGGCAGTTCATATGCAAAGGGTGCCAGATAGGTTACTGAATTCAACTTGCATTGGGGTATTCCATGGCATTGTGCACTCTACATGCAATATCTGTACAGTTCCAGATCACCTTTTGTAGTTATATACATGACCTTATCACAAAATACAATGAATGGAAAGTTAAGCATTCAACTCAAAGGAGTGTCTTGTTCAATCTTCCTGGAAACCAATATGTGTTAACATGATGTAAACCTTATTATTATACTCACCATACGATTTAGAATAGTCTGCAACCAATTTTATGAGTGTGCTACCTAAGCTCAAGATGTTACGTTCAGTAACATCAGCTTTTCTACACACTGGAACATAACCGTTTGCAGAACTTAACCAAATCAATGACAGTTCATCTGCAAAGGGTGCCAGATAGGTTACTGAATTCAGCTTACATTGGTTTATTCCATGGCATTGTGCACTCTACATGCAATATCTGTACAGTTCCAGATCACACTGTGTAGTTATATGCATGACCTTATCACAAAATACAATGAATAGAAAGTTAAACATTCAACTCAAAGGAGTGTATTGTTCAATCTTCCTGGAAACCAATACGTGTTAACATCATGTAAACGTTATTATTATACTCACCATATGATTTAGAGTAGTCTGCAACCAATTTTATGAGTGTGCTACCTATGCTCCAGATGTTAATTTCAGTAACATCACCTTTTCTGCACAGTGGAACATTAGGGTTTGCAGAAGTAAACAAAGTCAAAGACTGTTCCACAGTATAGAGCATCAGATAGGTTATGGAATTCAGCTTGCATTGGTGTATTCCAGCTCAATGAGCTCTCTACATGCAATACCTAGACATTTACAGATCACCTTGTACAGTTATATACCATGAATAGAAAGTAAAGCATTCAACTCAGTGTATCGTTCAATTTTGCTGAAAACCAATATGTGCTAACATGATGTAAACCTTATTATTATACTCACCATATGATTTAGAGTAGTCTGCAACCAATTTTATGAGTGTGCTACCTAAGCTCAAGATGTTACTTTCAGTAACATCAGCTTTTCTACACACTGGAACATAACCGTTTGCAGAACTTAACCAAGTCAATGATAGTTCATCTGCAAAGGGTGCCAGATAGGTTACTGAATTCAGCTTGCATTGGTTTATTCCATGGCATTGTGCACTCTACATGCAATATCTGTACAGTTCCAGATCACCTTTTGTAGTTATATACATGACCTTATCACAAAATACAATGAATAGAAAGTTAAGCATTCAACTCAAAGGAGTGTATTGTTCAATCTTCCTGGAAACCAATATGTGTTAACATGATGTAAACCTTATTATTATACTCACCATACGATTTAGAATAGTCTGCAACCAATTTTATGAGTGTGCTACCTAAGCTCAAGATGTTACGTTCAGTAACATAAGCTTTTCTACACACTGGAACATTAGCGTTTGCAGAAGTAAACCAAGTCAATGGCAGTTCATATGAAAAGGGTGCCAGATAGATTACTGAATTCAACTTGCATTGGGGTATTCCATGGCATTGTGCACTCTACATGCAATATCTGTACAGTTCCAGATCACCTAGTGTAGTTATATACATGACATCACAAAATACAATGAATTGAAAGTTAAGCATTCAACTCAAAGGAGTGTATTGTTCAATTTCGCTGGAAACCAATATGTGCTAACATGATGTAAACCTTATTATTATACTCACCATATGATTTAGAGTAGTCTGCAACCAATTTTATGAGTGTGCTACCTATGCTCCAGATGTTAATTTCAGTAACATCACCTTCTCTGCACAGTGGAACATTAGGGTTTGCAGCACAAAACCAAGTCAATGGCTGTTCCACTGGAAAGCGTACCAGGTAGGTTACTGAATTCAGCTTTGATTGGTTTATTCCATAGTATTCAGCACTCTACATGCAATATCTATACATTTCCAGATCACCTTGTGTAGTTATATACATGACCTTATCACAAAATACAATGAATAGAAAGTAAAGCATTCAACTCAGTGTATCGTTCAATTTTGCTGAAAACCAATATGTGCTAACATGATGTAAACCTTATTATTATACTCACCATATGATTTAGAGTAGTCTGCAACCAATTTTATGAGTGTGCTACCTAAGCTCAAGATGTTACTTTCAGTAACATCAGCTTTTCTACACACTGGAACATAACCGTTTGCAGAACTTAACCAAATCAATGACAGTTCATCTGCAAAGGGTGCCAGATAGGTTACTGAATTCAGCTTACATTGGTTTATTCCATGGCATTGTGCACTCTACATGCAATATCTGTACAGTTCCAGATCACACTGTGTAGTTATATACATGACCTTATCACAAAATACAATGAATAGAAAGTTAAACATTCAACTCAAAGGAGTGTATTGTTCAATCTTCCTGGAAACCAATACGTGTTAACATCATGTAAACGTTATTATTATACTCACCATATGATTTAGAGTAGTCTGCAACCAATTTTATGAGTGTGCTACCTATGCTCCAGATGTTAATTTCAGTAACATCACCTTTTCTGCACAGTGGAACATTAGGGTTTGCAGAAGTAAACAAAGTCAAAGACTGTTCCACAGTATAGAGCATCAGATAGGTTATGGAATTCAGCTTGCATTGGTGTATTCCAGCTCAATGAGCTCTCTACATGCAATACCTAGACATTTACAGATCACCTTGTACAGTTATATACCATGAATAGAAAGTAAAGCATTCAACTCAGTGTATCGTTCAATTTTGCTGAAAACCAATATGTGCTAACATGATGTAAACCTTATTATTATACTCACCATATGATTTAGAGTAGTCTGCAACCAATTTTATGAGTGTGCTACCTAAGCTCAAGATGTTACTTTCAGTAACATCAGCTTTTCTACACACTGGAACATAACCGTTTGCAGAACTTAACCAAGTCAATGATAGTTCATCTGCAAAGGGTGCCAGATAGGTTACTGAATTCAGCTTGCATTGGTTTATTCCATGGCATTGTGCACTCTACATGCAATATCTGTACAGTTCCAGATCACCTTTTGTAGTTATATACATGACCTTATCACAAAATACAATGAATAGAAAGTTAAGCATTCAACTCAAAGGAGTGTATTGTTCAATCTTCCTGGAAACCAATATGTGTTAACATTATGTAAACCTTATTATTATACTCACCATACGATTTAGAATAGTCTGCAACCAATTTTATGAGTGTGCTACCTAAGCTCAAGATGTTACGTTCAGTAACATCAGCTTTTCTACACACTGGAACATTAGCGTTTGCAGAAGTAAACCAACTCAATGGCAGTTCATATGAAAAGGGTGCCAGATAGATTACTGAATTCAACTTGCATTGGGGTATTCCATGGCATTGTGCACTCTACATGCAATATCTGTACAGTTCCAGATCAACTAGTGTAGTTATATACATGACCTTATCACAAAATACAATGAATAGAAAGTTAAGCATTCAACTCAAAGGAGTGTATTGTTCAATCTTCCTGGAAACCAATATGTGTTAACATGATGTAAACCTTATTATTATACTCACCATACGATTTAGAATAGTCTGCAACCAATATTATGAGTGTACTACCTAAGCTCAAGATGTTACGTTCAGTAACATCAGCTTTTCTACACACTGGAACATTAGCGTTTGCAGAAGTAAACCAAGTCAATGGCAGTTCATATGCAAACGGTGCCAGATAGGTTACTGAATTCAACTTGCATTGGGGTATTCCATGGCATTGTGCACTCTACATGCAATATCTGTACAGTTCCAGATCACCCTGTGTAGTTATATACATGACCTTATCACAAAATACAATGAATAGAAAGTTAAGCATTCAACTCAAAGGAGTGTATTGTTCAATCTTCCTGGAAACCAATATGTGTTAACATGATGTAAACCTTATTATTATACTCACCATACGATTTAGAATAGTCTGCAACCAATTTTATGAGTGTGCTACCTAAGCTCAAGATGTTACGTTCAGTAACATCAGCTTTTCTACACACTGGAACATCAGCGTTTGCAGAAGTAAACCAAGTCAATGGCAGTTCATATGCAAAGGGTGCCAGATAGGTTACTGAATTCAACTTGCATTGGGGTATTCCATGGCATTGTGCACTCTACATGCAATATCTGTACAGTTCCAGATCACCTTTTGTAGTTATATACATGACCTTATCACAAAATACAATGAATGGAAAGTTAAGCATTCAACTCAAAGGAGTGTATTGTTCAATCTTCCTGGAAACCAATATGTGTTAACATGATGTAAACCTTATTATTATACTCACCATACGATTTAGAATAGTCTGCAACCAATTTTATGAGTGTGCTACCTAAGCTCAAGATGTTACGTTCAGTAACATCAGCTTTTCTACACACTGGAACATTAGCGTTTGCAGAAGTAAACCAAGTTAATGGCAGTTCATATGCAAACGGTGCCAGATAGGTTACTGAATTCAACTTGCATTGGGGTATTCCATGGCATTGTGCACTCTACATGCAATATCTGTACAGTTCCAGATCACCCTGTGTAGTTATATACATGACCTTATCACAAAATACAATGAATAGAAAGTTAAGCATTCAACTCAAAGGAGTGTATTGTTCAATCTTCCTGGAAACAAATATGTGTTAACATCATGTAAACGTTATTATTATACTCACCATATGATTTAGAGTAGTCTGCAACCAATTTTATGAGTGTGCTACCTATGCTCCAGATGTTAATTTCAGTAACATCACCTTTTCTGCACAGTGGAACATTAGGGTTTGCAGAAGTAAACAAAGTCAAAGACTGTTCCACAGTATAGAGCATCAGATAGGTTATGGAATTCAGCTTGCATTGGTGTATTCCAGCTCAATGAGCTCTCTACATGCAATACCTAGACATTTACAGATCACCTTGTACAGTTATATACCATGAATAGAAAGTAAAGCATTCAACTCAGTGTATCGTTCAATTTTGCTGAAAACCAATATGTGCTAACATGATGTAAACCTTATTATTATACTCACCATATGATTTAGAGTAGTCTGCAACCAATTTTATGAGTGTGCTACCTAAGCTCAAGATGTTACTTTCAGTAACATCAGCTTTTCTACACACTGGAACATAACCGTTTGCAGAACTTAACCAAGTCAATGACAGGTCATCTGCAAAAGGTGCCAGATAGGTTACTGAATTCAGCTTGCATTGGTTTATTCCATGGCATTGTGCACTCTACATGCAATATCTGTACAGTTCCAGATCACCTTTTGTAGTTATATACATGACCTTATCACAAAATACAATGAATAGAAAGTTAAGCATTCAACTCAAAGGAGTGTATTGTTCAATCTTCCTGGAAACCAATATGTGTTAACATGATGTAAACCTTATTATTATACTCACCATACGATTTAGAATAGTCTGCAACCAATTTTATGGGTGTGCTACCTAAGCTCAAGATGTTACGTTCAGTAACATCAGCTTTTCTACACACTGGAACATTAGCGTTTGCAGAAGTAAACCAAGTCAATGGCAGTTCATATGCAAACGGTGCCAGATAGGTTACTGAATTCAACTTGCATTGGGGTATTCCATGGCATTGTGCACTCTACATGCAATATCTGTACAGTTCCAGATCACCTTGTGTAGTTATATACATGACCTTATCACAAAATACAATGAATAGAAAGTTAAGCATTCAACTCAAAGGAGTGTATTGTTCAATCTTCCTGGAAACCAATATGTGTTAACATGATGTAAACCTTATTATTATACTCACCATACGATTTAGAATAGTCTGCAACCAATTTTATGAGTGTGCTACCTAAGCTCAAGATGTTACGTTCAGTAACATCAGCTTTTCTACACACTGGAACATTAGCGTTTGCAGAAGTAAACCAACTCAATGGCAGTTCATATGAAAAGGGTGCCAGATAGATTACTGAATTCAACTTGCATTGGGGTATTCCATGGCATTGTGCACTCTACATGCAATATCTGTACAGTTCCAGATCACCTAGTGTAGTTATATACATGACATCACAAAATACAATGAATTGAAAGTTAAGCATTCAACTCAAAGGAGTGTATTCTTCAATTTCGCTGGAAACCAATATGTGCTAACATGATGTAAACCTTATTATTATACTCACCATATGATTTAGAGTAGTCTGCAACCAATTTTATGAGTGTGCTACCTATGCTCCAGATGTTAATTTCAGTAACATCACCTTCTCTGCACAGTGGAACATTAGGGTTTGCAGCACAAAACCAAGTCAATGGCTGTTCCACTGGAAAGCGTACCAGGTAGGTTACTGAATTCAGCTTTGATTGGTTTATTCCATAGTATTCAGCACTCTACATGCAATATCTATACATTTCCAGATCACCTTGTGTAGTTATATACATGACCTTATCACAAAATACAATGAATAGAAAGTAAAGCATTCAACTCAGTGTATCGTTCAATTTTGCTGAAAACCAATATGTGCTAACATGATGTAAACCTTATTATTATACTCACCATATGATTTAGAGTAGTCTGCAACCAATTTTATGAGTGTGCTACCTAAGCTCAAGATGTTACTTTCAGTAACATCAGCTTTTCTACACACTGGAACATAACCGTTTGCAGAACTTAACCAAATCAATGACAGTTCATCTGCAAAGGGTGCCAGATAGGTTACTGAATTCAGCTTGCATTGGTTTATTCCATGGCATTGTGCACTCTACATGCAATATCTGTACAGTTCCAGATCACCTTTTGTAGTTATATACATGACCTTATCACAAAATACAATGAATAGAAAGTTAAGCATTCAACTCAAAGGAGTGTATTGTTCAATCTTCCTGGAAACCAATATGTGTTAACATGATGTAAACCTTATTATTATACTCACCATACGATTTAGAATAGTCTGCAACCAATTTTATGAGTGTGCTACCTAAGCTCAAGATGTTACGTTCAGTAACATCAGCTTTTCTACACACTGGAACATTAGCGTTTGCAGAAGTAAACCAAGTCAATGGCAGTTCATATGCAAAGGGTGCCAGATAGGTTACTGAATTCAACTTGCATTGGGGTATTCCATGACATTGTGCACTCTACATGCAATATCTGTACAGTTCCAGATCAACTAGTGTAGTTATATACATGACATCACAAAATACAATGAATTGAAAGTTAAGCATTCAACTCAAAGGAGTGTATTGTTCAATTTCGCTGTTAACCAATACGTGCTAACATGATGTAAACATTATTTTACTCACCATATGATTTAGAGTAGTCTGCAACCAATTTTATGAGTGTGCTACCTATGCTCCAGATGTTAATTTCAGTAACATCACCTTTTCTGCACGGTGGAACATTAGGGTTTGCAGAAGTAAACAAAGTCAAAGTCTGTTCCACAGTATAGAGCATCAGATAGGTTAGTGAATTCAGCTTGCATTGGTGTATTCCAGCTCAATGAGCTCTCTACATGCAATACCTAGACATTTGCAGATCACCTTGTGCAGTTATATACACAAACCTATCACAAATTGCATTGAATACAAAGCAAAGCACACAACTCAATGAAGTGTACAGTTCAATTTTGCTGAAAACCAGTATGTGCTAACATGATGTAAACCTTATTATTATGCTCACCATATGATTTAGAGTAGTCTGCAACCAATTTTATGGGTGTGCTACCTAAGCTCAAGATGTTACTTTCAGTAACATCAGCTTTTCTACACACTGGAACATAACCGTTTGCAGAACTTAACCAAGTCAATGACAGTTCATCTGCAAAGGGTGCCAGACAGGTTACTGAATTCAGCTTGCATTAGTTTATTCCATGGCATTGTGAACTCTACATGCAATATCTGTACAGTTCCAGATCACCTTTTGTAGTTATATACATGACCTTATCACAAAATACAATGAATAGAAAGTTAAGCATTCAACTCAAAGGAGTGTATTGTTCAATCTTCCTGGAAACCAATATGTGTTAACATGATGTAAACCTTATTATTATAGTCACCATACGATTTAGAATAGTCTGCAACCAATTTTATGAGTGTGCTACCTAAGCTCAAGATGTTACGTTCAGTAACATCAGCTTTTCTACACACTGGAACATTAGCGTTTGCAGAAGTAAACCAAGTCAATGGCAGTTCATATGCAAACGGTGCCAGATAGGTTACTGAATTCAACTTGCATTGGGGTATTCCATGGCATTGTGCACTCTACATGCAATATCTGTACAGTTCCAAATCACCTTTTGTAGTTATATACATGACCTTATCACAAAATACAATGAATGGAAAGTTAAGCATTCAACTCAAAGGAGTGTATTGTTCAATCTTCCTGGAAACCAATATGTGTTAACATGATGTAAACCTTATTATTATACTCACCATACGATTTAGAATAGTCTGCAACCAATTTTATGAGTGTGCTACCTAAGCTCAAGATGTTACGTTCAGTAACATCAGCTTTTCTACACACTGGAACATTAGCGTTTGCAGAAGTAAACCAAGTGAATGGCAGTTCATATGCAAACGGTGCCAGATAGGTTACTGAATTCAACTTGCATTGGGGTATTCCATGGCATTGTGCACTCTACATGCAATATCTGTACAGTTCCAGATCACCCTGTGTAGTTATATACATGACCTTATCACAAAATACAATGAATAGAAAGTTAAGCATTCAACTCAAAGGAGTGTATTGTTCAATCTTCCTGGAAACCAATATGTGTTAACATGATGTAAACCTTATTATTATACTCACCATACGATTTAGAATAGTCTGCAACCAATTTTATGAGTGTGCTACCTAAGCTCAAGATGTTACGTTCAGTAACATCAGCTTTTCTACACACTGGAACATTAGCGTTTGCAGAAGTAAACCAAGTCAATGGCAGTTCATATGCAAAGGGTGCCAGATAGGTTACTGAATTCAACTTGCATTGGGGTATTCCATGGCATTGTGCACTCTACATGCAATATCTGTACAGTTCCAGATCACCTTTTGTAGTTATATACATGACCTTATCACAAAATACAATGAATGGAAAGTTAAGCATTCAACTCAAAGGAGTGTCTTGTTCAATCTTCCTGGAAACCAATATGTGTTAACATGATGTAAACCTTATTATTATACTCACCATACGATTTAGAATAGTCTGCAACCAATTTTATGAGTGTGCTACCTAAGCTCAAGATGTTACGTTCAGTAACATCAGCTTTTCTACACACTGGAACATTAGCGTTTGCAGAAGTAAACCAAGTCAATGGCAGTTCATATGCAAACGGTGCCAGATAGGTTACTGAATTCAACTTGCATTGGGGTATTCCATGGCATTGTGCACTCTACATGCAATATCTGTACAGTTCCAGATCACCCTGTGTAGTTATATACATGACCTTATCACAAAATACAATGAATAGAAAGTTAAGCATTCAAGTCAAAGGAGTGTATTGTTCAATCTTCCTGGAAACCAATATGTGTTAACATCATTTAAACGTTATTATTATACTCACCATATGATTTAGAGTAGTCTGCAACCAATTTTATGAGTGTGCTACCTATGCTCCAGATGTTAATTTCAGTAACATCACCTTTTCTGCACAGTGGAACATTAGGGTTTGCAGAAGTAAACAAAGTCAAAGACTGTTCCACAGTATAGAGCATCAGATAGGTTATGGAATTCAGCTTGCATTGGTGTATTCCAGCTCAATGAGCTCTCTACATGCAATACCTAGACATTTGCAGATCACCTTGTACAGTTATATACACAAACCTATCACAAATTGCATTGAATACAAAGCAAAGCACCCAACTCAATGAAGTGTACAGTTCAATTTTGCTGGAAACCAATATGTGTTAACATGATGTTCACCTTATTATTATACTCACCATACGATTTAGAATAGTCTGCAACCAATTTTATGAGTGTGCTACCTAAGCTCAAGATGTTACGTTCAGTACCATCAGCTTTTCTACACACTGGAACATTAGCGTTTGCAGAAGTAAACCAAGTCAATGGCAGTTCATATGCAAAGGGTGCCAGATAGGTTACTGAATTCAACTTGCATTGGGGTATTCCATGGCATTGTGCACTCTACATGCAATATCTGTACAGTTCCAGATCAACTAGTGTAGTTATATACATGACATCACAAAATACAATGAATTGAAAGTTAAGCATTCAACTCAAAGGAGTGTATTGTTCAATTTCGCTGGAAACCAATATGTGCTAACATGATGTAAACCTTATTATTATACTCACCATATGATTTAGAGTAGTCTGCAACCAATTTTATGAGTGTGCTACCTAAGCTCAAGATGTTACTTTCAGTAACATCAGCTTTTCTACACACTGGAACATAACCGTTGGCAGAACTTAACCAAGTCAATGACAGTTCATCTGCAAAGGGTGCCAGATAGGCTACTGAATTCAGCTTGCATTAGTTTATTCCATGGCATTGTGAACTCTACATGCAATATCTGTACAGTTCCAGATCACCTTTTGTAGTTATATACATGACCTTATCACAAAATACAATGAATAGAAAGTTAAGCATTCAACTCAAAGGAGTGTATTGTTCAATCTTCCTGGAAACCAATATGTGTTAACATGATGTAAACCTTATTATTATAGTCACCATACGATTTAGAATAGTCTGCAACCAATTTTATGAGTGTGCTACCTAAGTTCAAGATGTTACGTTCAGTAACATCAGCTTTTCTACACACTGGAACATTAGCGTTTGCAGAAGTAAACCAAGTCAATGGCAGTTCATATGCAAACGGTGCCAGATAGGTTACTGAATTCAACTTGCATTGGGGTATTCCATGGCATTGTGCACTCTACATGCAATATCTGTACAGTTCCAAATCACCTTTTGTAGTTATATACATGACCTTATCACAAAATACAATGAATGGAAAGTTAAGCATTCAACTCAAAGGAGTGTATTGTTCAATCTTCCTGGAAACCAATATGTGTTAACATGATGTAAACCTTATTATTATACTCACCATACGATTTAGAATAGTCTGCAACCAATTTTATGAGTGTGCTACCTAAGCTCAAGATGTTACGTTCAGTAACATCAGCTTTTCTACACACTGGAACATTAGCGTTTGCAGAAGTAAACCAAGTCAATGGCAGTTCATATGCAAACGGTGCCAGATAGGTTACTGAATTCAACTTGCATTGGGGTATTCCATGGCATTGTGCACTCTACATGCAATATCTGTACAGTTCCAGATCACCCTGTGTAGTTATATACATGACCTTATCACAAAATACAATGAATAGAAAGTTAAGCATTCAACTCAAAGGAGTGTATTGTTCAATCTTCCTGGAAACCAATATGTGTTAACATGATGTAAACCTTATTATTATACTCACCATACGATTTAGAATAGTCTGCAACCAATTTTATGAGTGTGCTACCTAAGCTCAAGATGTTACGTTCAGTAACATCAGCTTTTCTACACACTGGAACATTAGCGTTTGCAGAAGTAAACCAAGTCAATGGCAGTTCATATGCAAAGGGTGCCAGATAGGTTACTGAATTCAACTTGCATTGGGGTATTCCATGGCATTGTGCACTCTACATGCAATATCTGTACAGTTCCAGATCACCTTTTGTAGTTATATACATGACCTTATCACAAAATACAATGAATTGAAAGTTAAGCATTCAACTCAAAGGAGTGTCTTGTTCAATCTTCCTGGAAACCAATATGTGTTAACATGATGTAAACCTTATTATTATACTCACCATACGATTTAGAATAGTCTGCAACCAATTTTATGAGTGTGCTACCTAAGCTCAAGATGTTACGTTCAGTAACATCAGCTTTTCTACACACTGGAACATTAGCGTTTGCAGAAGTAAACCAAGTCAATGGCAGTTCATATGCAAAGGGTGCCAGATAGGTTACTGAATTCAACTTGCATTGGGGTATTCCATGGCATTGTGCACTCTACATGCAATATCTGTACAGTTCCAGATCAACCAGTGTAGTTATATACATGACATCACAAAATACAATGAATTGAAAGTTAAGCATTCAACTCAAAGGAGTGTATTGTTCAATTTCGCTGTTAACCAATATGTGCTAACATGATGTAAACCTTATTATTATACTCACCATATGATTTAGAGTAGTCTGCAACCAATTTTATGAGTGTGCTACCTATGCTCCAGATGTTAATTTCAGTAACATCACCTTTTCTGCACGGTGGAACATTAGGGTTTGCAGAAGTAAACCAAGTCAATGGCAGTTCATCTGCAAAGGGTGCTAGATAGTTTACTGAATTCAACTTGCATTGGGGTATTCCATGTCACAGAGCAATCTACATGCAATATCTAGACAGTTCTGGCTCACCTTGTGTAGTTATATACACAATCTTATCAGAAAATGCATTGAATAGAAAGCAAAGCATTTAACTCAATGAAGTGTCCTGTTCAATTTTGCTGAAAACCAGTATGTGCTAACATGATGTAAACCTTATTATTATACTCACCATATGATTTAGAGTAGTCTGCAACCAATTTTATGAGTGTGCTAGTTAGCACCAGAAGTTGCTTTCAGGAACAGCAAGCTTTCTCCACACGAACATTAGCGTTTGCAGAAGTAAACAAAGTCAAAGACTGTTCCACAGTATAGAGCATCAGATAGGTTAGTGAATTCAGCTTGCATTGGTGTATTCCAGCTCAATGAGCTCTCTACATGCAATACCTAGACATTTGCAGATCACCTTGTGCAGTTATATACACAAACCTATCACAAATTGCATTGAATACAAAGCAAAGCACACAACTCAATGAAGTGTACAGTTCAATTTTGCTGAAAACCAGTATGTGCTAACATGATGTAAACCTTATTATTATACTCACCATATGATTTAGAGTAGTCTGCAACCAATTTTATGAGTGTGCTACCTAAGCTCAAGATGTTACTTTAGGTAACATCAGCTTTTCTACACACTGGAACATTAGCGTTTGCAGAAGTAAACCAAGTCAATGGCAGTTCATATGCAAAGTGTGCCAGATAGGTTACTGAATTCAGCTTGCATTGGGGTATTCCATGGCATTGTCCACTCTACATGCAATATCTGTACAGTTCCAGATCACCTTGTGTAGTTATATACATGACCTTATCACAAAATACAATGAATAGAAAGTTAAGCATTCAACTCAAAGGAGTGTATTGTTCAATCTTCCTGGAAACCAATATGTGTTAACATGATGTAAACCTTATTATTATACTCACCATACGATTTAGAATAGTCTGCAACCAATTTTATGAGTGTGCTACCTAAGCTCAAGATGTTACGTTCAGTAACATCAGCTTTTCTACACACTGGAACATTAGCGTTTGCAGAAGTAAACCAAGTCAATGGCAGTTCATATGCAAAGGGTGCCAGATAGGTTACTGAATTCAACTTGCATTGGGGTATTCCATGGCATTGTGCACTCTACATGCAATATCTGTACAGTTCCAGATCAACTGGTGTAGCTATATACATGACATCACAAAATACAATGAATGGAAAGTTAAGCATTCAACTCAAAGGAGTGTATTGTTCAATTTCGCTGGAAACCAATATGTGCTAACATGATGTAAACCTTATTATTATGCTCACCATATGATTTAGAGTAGTCTGCAACCAATTTTATGAGTGTGCTACCTAAGCTCAAGATGTTACTTTCAGTAACATCAGCTTTTCTACACACTGGAACATAACAGTTTGCAGAACTTAACCAAGTCAATGACAGTTCATCTGCAAAGGGTGCCAGATAGGTTACTGAATTCAGCTTGCATTGGTTTATTCCATGGCATTGTGCACTCTACATGCAATATCTGTACAGTTCCAGATCACCTTTTGTAGTTATATACATGAACTTATCACAAAATACAATGAATAGAAAGTTAAGCATTCAACTCAAAGGAGTGTATTGTTCAATCTTCCTGGAAACCAATATGTGTTAACATAATGTAAACCTTATTATTATAGTCACCATACGATTTAGAATAGTCTGCAACCAATTTTATGAGTGTGCTACCTAAGCTCAAGATGTTACGTTCAGTACCATCAGCTTTTCTACACACTGGAACATTAGCGTTTGCAGAAGTAAACCAAGTCAATGGCAGTTCATATTCAACTTGCATTGGGGTATTCCATGGCATTGTGCACTCTACATGCAATATCTGTACAGTTCCAGATCACCTTTTGTAGTTATATACATGACCTTATCACAAAATACAATGAATGGAAAGTTAAGCATTCAACTCAAAGGAGTGTATTGTTCAATCTTCCTGGAAACCAATATGTGTTAACATGATGTAAACCTTATTATTATACTCACCATACGATTTAGAATAGTCTGCAACCAATTTTATCAGTGTGCTACCTAAGCTCAAGATGTTACGTTCAGTAACATCAGCTTTTCTACACACTAGAACATTAGCGTTTGCAGAAGTAAACCAAGTCAATGGCAGTTCATATGCAAACGGTGCCAGATAGGTTACTGAATTCAACTTGCATTGGGGTATTCCATGGCATTGTGCACTCTACATGCAATATCTGTACAGTTCCAGATCACCCTGTGTAGTTATATACATGACCTTATCACAAAATACAATGAATAGAAAGTTAAGCATTCAACTCAAAGGAGTGTATTGTTCAATCTTCCTGGAAACCAATATGTGTTAACATGATGTAAACCTTATTATTATACTCACCATACGATTTAGAATAGTCTGCAACCAATTTTATGAGTGTGCTACCTAAGCTCAAGATGTTACGTTCAGTAACATCAGCTTTTCTACACACTGGAACATTAGCGTTTGCAGAAGTAAACCAAGTCAATGGCAGTTCATATGCAAAGGGTGCCAGATAGGTTACTGAATTCAACTTGCATTGGGGTATTCCATGGCATTGTGCACTCTACATGCAATATCTGTACAGTTCCAGATCACCTTTTGTAGTTATATACATGACCTTATCACAAAATACAATGAATGGAAAGTTAAGCATTCAACTCAAAGGAGTGTATTGTTCAATCTTCCTGGAAACCAATATGTGTTAACATGATGTAAACCTTATTATTATACTCACCATACGATTTAGAATAGTCTGCAACCAATTTTATGAGTGTGCTACCTAAGCTCAAGATGTTACGTTCAGTAACATCAGCTTTTCTACACACTGGAACATTAGCGTTTGCAGAAGTAAACCAAGTCAATGGCAGTTCATATGCAAACGGTGCCAGATAGGTTACTGAATTCAACTTGCATTGGGGTATTCCATGGCATTGTGCACTCTACATGCAATATCTGTACAGTTCCAGATCACCCTGTGTAGTTATATACATGACCTTATCACAAAATACAATGAATAGAAAGTTAAGCATTCAACTCAAAGGAGTGTATTGTTCAATCTTCCTGGAAACCAATATGTGTTAACATCATGTAAACGTTATTATTATACTCACCATATGATTTAGAGTAGTCTGCAACCAATTTTATGAGTGTGCTACCTATGCTCCAGATGTTAATTTCAGTAACATCACCTTTTCTGCACAGTGGAACATTAGGGTTTGCAGAAGTAAACAAAGTCAAAGACTGTTCCACAGTATAGAGCATCAGATAGGTTATGGAATTCAGCTTGCATTGGTGTATTCCAGCTCAATGAGCTCTCTACATGCAATACCTAGACATTTGCAGATCACCTTGTACAGTTATATACACAAACCTATCACAAATTGCATTGAATACAAAGCAAAGCACCCAACTCAATGAAGTGTACAGTTCAATTTTGCTGGAAACCAATATGTGTTAAGATGTTGTAAACGTTATTATTATACTCACCATACGATTTAGAGTAGTCTGCAACCAATTTTATGAGTGTGCTACCTATGCTCCAGATGTTAATTTCAGTAACATCACCTTTTCTGCACGGTGGAACATTAGGGTTTGCAGAAGTAAACCAAGTCAATGGCAGTTCATCTGCAAAGGGTGCTAGATAGTTTACTGAATTCAACTTGCATTGGGGTATTCCATGTCACAGAGCAATCTACATGCAATATCTAGACAGTTCTGGCTCACCTTGTGTAGTTATATACACAATCTTATCAGAAAATGCATTGAATAGAAAGCAAAGCATTTAACTCAATGAAGTGTCCTGTTCAATTTTGCTGAAAACCAGTATGTGCTAACATGATGTAAACCTTATTATTATACTCACCATATGATTTAGAGTAGTCTGCAACCAATTTTATGAGTGTGCTAGTTAGCACCAGAAGTTGCTTTCAGGAACAGCAAGCTTTCTCCACACGAACATTAGCGTTTGCAGAAGTAAACAAAGTCAAAGACTGTTCCACAGTATAGAGCATCAGATAGGTTAGTGAATTCAGCTTGCATTGGTGTATTCCAGCTCAATGAGCTCTCTACATGCAATACCTAGACATTTGCAGATCACCTTGTGCAGTTATATACACAAACCTATCACAAATTGCATTGAATACAAAGCAAAGCACACAACTCAATGAAGTGTACAGTTCAATTTTGCTGAAAACCAGTATGTGCTAACATGATGTAAACCTTATTATTATACTCACCATATGATTTAGAGTAGTCTGCAACCAATTTTATGAGTGTGCTACCTAAGCTCAAGATGTTACTTTAGGTAACATCAGCTTTTCTACACACTGGAACATTAGCGTTTGCAGAAGTAAACCAAGTCAATGGCAGTTCATATGCAAAGGGTGCCAGATAGGTTACTGAATTCAGCTTGCATTGGGGTATTCCATGGCATTGTCCACTCTACATGCAATATCTGTACAGTTCCAGATCACCTTGTGTAGTTATATACATGACCTTATCACAAAATACAATGAATAGAAAGTTAAGCATTCAACTCAAAGGAGTGTATTGTTCAATCTTCCTGGAAACCAATATGTGTTAACATGATGTAAACCTTATTATTATACTCACCATACGATTTAGAATAGTCTGCAACCAATTTTATGAGTGTGCTACCTAAGCTCAAGATGTTACGTTCAGTAACATCAGCTTTTCTACACACTGGAACATTAGCGTTTGCAGAAGTAAACCAAGTCAATGGCAGTTCATATGCAAAGGGTGCCAGATAGGTTACTGAATTCAACTTGCATTGGGGTATTCCATGGCATTGTGCACTCTACATGCAATATCTGTACAGTTCCAGATCAACTGGTGTAGCTATATACATGACATCACAAAATACAATGAATGGAAAGTTAAGCATTCAACTCAAAGGAGTGTATTGTTCAATTTCGCTGGAAACCAATATGTGCTAACATGATGTAAACCTTATTATTATGCTCACCATATGATTTAGAGTAGTCTGCAACCAATTTTATGAGTGTGCTACCTAAGCTCAAGATGTTACTTTCAGTAACATCAGCTTTTCTACACACTGGAACATAACAGTTTGCAGAACTTAACCAAGTCAATGACAGTTCATCTGCAAAGGGTGCCAGATAGGTTACTGAATTCAGCTTGCATTGGTTTATTCCATGGCATTGTGCACTCTACATGCAATATCTGTACAGTTCCAGATCACCTTTTGTAGTTATATACATGAACTTATCACAAAATACAATGAATAGAAAGTTAAGCATTCAACTCAAAGGAGTGTATTGTTCAATCTTCCTGGAAACCAATATGTGTTAACATAATGTAAACCTTATTATTATAGTCACCATACGATTTAGAATAGTCTGCAACCAATTTTATGAGTGTGCTACCTAAGCTCAAGATGTTACGTTCAGTACCATCAGCTTTTCTACACACTGGAACATTAGCGTTTGCAGAAGTAAACCAAGTCAATGGCAGTTCATATTCAACTTGCATTGGGGTATTCCATGGCATTGTGCACTCTACATGCAATATCTGTACAGTTCCAGATCACCTTTTGTAGTTATATACATGACCTTATCACAAAATACAATGAATGGAAAGTTAAGCATTCAACTCAAAGGAGTGTATTGTTCAATCTTCCTGGAAACCAATATGTGTTAACATGATGTAAACCTTATTATTATACTCACCATACGATTTAGAATAGTCTGCAACCAATTTTATCAGTGTGCTACCTAAGCTCAAGATGTTACGTTCAGTAACATCAGCTTTTCTACACACTAGAACATTAGCGTTTGCAGAAGTAAACCAAGTCAATGGCAGTTCATATGCAAACGGTGCCAGATAGGTTACTGAATTCAACTTGCATTGGGGTATTCCATGGCATTGTGCACTCTACATGCAATATCTGTACAGTTCCAGATCACCCTGTGTAGTTATATACATGACCTTATCACAAAATACAATGAATAGAAAGTTAAGCATTCAACTCAAAGGAGTGTATTGTTCAATCTTCCTGGAAACCAATATGTGTTAACATGATGTAAACCTTATTATTATACTCACCATACGATTTAGAATAGTCTGCAACCAATTTTATGAGTGTGCTACCTAAGCTCAAGATGTTACGTTCAGTAACATCAGCTTTTCTACACACTGGAACATTAGCGTTTGCAGAAGTAAACCAAGTCAATGGCAGTTCATATGCAAAGGGTGCCAGATAGGTTACTGAATTCAACTTGCATTGGGGTATTCCATGGCATTGTGCACTCTACATGCAATATCTGTACAGTTCCAGATCACCTTTTGTAGTTATATACATGACCTTATCACAAAATACAATGAATGGAAAGTTAAGCATTCAACTCAAAGGAGTGTATTGTTCAATCTTCCTGGAAACCAATATGTGTTAACATGATGTAAACCTTATTATTATACTCACCATACGATTTAGAATAGTCTGCAACCAATTTTATGAGTGTGCTACCTAAGCTCAAGATGTTACGTTCAGTAACATCAGCTTTTCTACACACTGGAACATTAGCGTTTGCAGAAGTAAACCAAGTCAATGGCAGTTCATATGCAAACGGTGCCAGATAGGTTACTGAATTCAACTTGCATTGGGGTATTCCATGGCATTGTGCACTCTACATGCAATATCTGTACAGTTCCAGATCACCCTGTGTAGTTATATACATGACCTTATCACAAAATACAATGAATAGAAAGTTAAGCATTCAACTCAAAGGAGTGTATTGTTCAATCTTCCTGGAAACCAATATGTGTTAACATCATGTAAACGTTATTATTATACTCACCATATGATTTAGAGTAGTCTGCAACCAATTTTATGAGTGTGCTACCTATGCTCCAGATGTTAATTTCAGTAACATCACCTTTTCTGCACAGTGGAACATTAGGGTTTGCAGAAGTAAACAAAGTCAAAGACTGTTCCACAGTATAGAGCATCAGATAGGTTATGGAATTCAGCTTGCATTGGTGTATTCCAGCTCAATGAGCTCTCTACATGCAATACCTAGACATTTGCAGATCACCTTGTACAGTTATATACACAAACCTATCACAAATTGCATTGAATACAAAGCAAAGCACCCAACTCAATGAAGTGTACAGTTCAATTTTGCTGGAAACCAATATGTGTTAAGATGTTGTAAACGTTATTATTATACTCACCATACGATTTAGAGTAGTCTGCAACCAATTTTATGAGTGTGCTACCTAAGCTCAAGATGTTACTTTAGGTAACATCAGCTTTTCTACACACTGGAACATTAGCGTTTGCAGAAGTAAACCAAGTCAATGGCAGTTCATCTGCAAAGGGTGCTAGATAGTTTACTGAATTCAACTTGCATTGGGGTATTCCATGTCACAGAGCAATCTACATGCAATATCTAGACAGTTCTGGCTCACCTTGTGTAGTTATATACACAAACTTATCAGAAAATGCATTGAATAGAAAGCAAAGCATTTAACTCAATGAAGTGTCCTGTTCAATTTTGCTGAAAACCAGTATGTGCTAACATGATGTAAACCTTATTATTATACTCACCATATGATTTAGAGTAGTCTGCAACCAATTTTATGAGTGTGCTAGTTAGCACCAGAAGTTGCTTTCAGGAACAGCAAGCTTTCTCCACACGAACATTAGCGTTTGCAGAAGTAAACAAAGTCAAAGACTGTTCCACAGTATAGAGCATCAGATAGGTTAGTGAATTCAGCTTGCATTGGTGTATTCCAGCTCAATGAGCTCTCTACATGCAATACCTAGACATTTGCAGATCACCTTGTGCAGTTATATACACAAACCTATCACAAATTGCATTGAATACAAAGCAAAGCACACAACTCAATGAAGTGTACAGTTCAATTTTGCTGAAAACCAGTATGTGCTAACATGATGTAAACCTTATTATTATACTCACCATATGATTTAGAGTAGTCTGCAACCAATTTTATGAGTGTGCTACCTAAGCTCAAGATGTTACTTTAGGTAACATCAGCTTTTCTACACACTGGAACATTAGCGTTTGCAGAAGTAAACCAAGTCAATGGCAGTTCATATGCAAAGGGTGCCAGATAGGTTACTGAATTCAACTTGCATTGGGGTATTCCATGGCATTGTGCACTCTACATGCAATATCTGTACAGTTCCAGATCAACTAGTGTAGTTATATACATGACATCACAAAATACAATGAATTGTAAGTTAAGCATTCAACTCAAAGGAGTGTATTGTTCAATTTCGCTGGAAACCAATATCTGCTAACATGATGTAAACCTTATTATTATACTCACCATATGATTTAGAGTAGTCTGCAACCAATTTTATGAGTGTGCTACCTAAGCTCAAGATGTTACTTTCAGTTACATCAGCTTTTCTACACACTGGAAGGTAACAGTTTGCAGAACTTAACCAAGTCAATGACAGTTCATCTGCAAAGGGTGCCAGATAGGTTACTGAATTCAGCTTGCATTGGTTTATTCCATGGCATTGTGCACTCTACATGCAATATCTGTACAGTTCCAGATCACCTTTTGTAGTTATATACATGACCTTATCACAAAATACAATGAATAGAAAGTTAAGCATTCAACTCAAAGGAGTGTATTGTTCAATCTTCCTGGAAACCAATATGTGTTAACATAATGTAAACCTTATTATTATAGTCACCATACGATTTAGAATAGTCTGCAACCAATTTTATGAGTGTGCTACCTAAGCTCAAGATGTTACGTTCAGTACCATCAGCTTTTCTACACACTGGAACATTAGCGTTTGCAGAAGTAAACCAAGTCAATGGCAGTTCATATGCAAAGGGTGCCAGATAGGTTACTGAATTAAACTTGCATTGGGGTATTCCATGGCATTGTGCACTCTACATGCAATATCTGTACAGTTCCAGATCACCTTTTGTAGTTATATACATGACCTTATCACAAAATACAATGAATGGAAAGTTAAGCATTCAACTCAAAGGAGTGTATTGTTCAATCTTCCTGGAAACCAATATGTGTTAACATGATGTTCACCTTATTATTATACTCACCATACGATTTAGAATAGTCTGCAACCAATTTTATGAGTGTGCTACCTAAGCTCAAGATGTTACGTTCAGTAACATCAGCTTTTCTACACACTGGAACATTAGCGTTTGCAGAAGTAAACCAAGTCAATGGCAGTTCATATGCAAAGGGTGCCAGATAGGTTACTGAATTCAACTTGCATTGGGGTATTCCATGGCATTGTGCACTCTACATGCAATATCTGTACAGTTCCAGATCAACTGGTGTAGCTATATACATGACATCACAAAATACAATGAATGGAAAGTTAAGCATTCAACTCAAAGGAGTGTATTGTTCAATTTCGCTGGAAACCAATATGTGCTAACATGATGTAAACCTTATTATTATGCTCACCATATGATTTAGAGTAGTCTGCAACCAATTTTATGAGTGTGCTACCTAAGCTCAAGATGTTACTTTCAGTAACATCAGCTTTTCTACACACTGGAACATAACAGTTTGCAGAACTTAACCAAGTCAATGACAGTTCATCTGCAAAGGGTGCCAGATAGGTTACTGAATTCAGCTTGCATTGGTTTATTCCATGGCATTGTGCACTCTACATGCAATATCTGTACAGTTCCAGATCACCTTTTGTAGTTATATACATGAACTTATCACAAAATACAATGAATAGAAAGTTAAGCATTCAACTCAAAGGAGTGTATTGTTCAATCTTCCTGGAAACCAATATGTGTTAACATAATGTAAACCTTATTATTATAGTCACCATACGATTTAGAATAGTCTGCAACCAATTTTATGAGTGTGCTACCTAAGCTCAAGATGTTACGTTCAGTACCATCAGCTTTTCTACACACTGGAACATTAGCGTTTGCAGAAGTAAACCAAGTCAATGGCAGTTCATATTCAACTTGCATTGGGGTATTCCATGGCATTGTGCACTCTACATGCAATATCTGTACAGTTCCAGATCACCTTTTGTAGTTATATACATGACCTTATCACAAAATACAATGAATGGAAAGTTAAGCATTCAACTCAAAGGAGTGTATTGTTCAATCTTCCTGGAAACCAATATGTGTTAACATGATGTAAACCTTATTATTATACTCACCATACGATTTAGAATAGTCTGCAACCAATTTTATCAGTGTGCTACCTAAGCTCAAGATGTTACGTTCAGTAACATCAGCTTTTCTACACACTAGAACATTAGCGTTTGCAGAAGTATACCAAGTCAATGGCAGTTCATATGCAAACGGTGCCAGATAGGTTACTGAATTCAACTTGCATTGGGGTATTCCATGGCATTGTGCACTCTACATGCAATATCTGTACAGTTCCAGATCACCCTGTGTAGTTATATACATGACCTTATCACAAAATACAATGAATAGAAAGTTAAGCATTCAACTCAAAGGAGTGTATTGTTCAATCTTCCTGGAAACCAATATGTGTTAACATGATGTAAACCTTATTATTATACTCACCATACGATTTAGAATAGTCTGCAACCAATTTTATGAGTGTGCTACCTAAGCTCAAGATGTTACGTTCAGTAACATCAGCTTTTCTACACACTGGAACATTAGCGTTTGCAGAAGTAAACCAAGTCAATGGCAGTTCATATGCAAAGGGTGCCAGATAGGTTACTGAATTCAACTTGCATTGGGGTATTCCATGGCATTGTGCACTCTACATGCAATATCTGTACAGTTCCAGATCACCTTTTGTAGTTATATACATGACCTTATCACAAAATACAATGAATGGAAAGTTAAGCATTCAACTCAAAGGAGTGTATTGTTCAATCTTCCTGGAAACCAATATGTGTTAACATGATGTAAACCTTATTATTATACTCACCATACGATTTAGAATAGTCTGCAACCAATTTTATGAGTGTGCTACCTAAGCTCAAGATGTTACGTTCAGTAACATCAGCTTTTCTACACACTGGAACATTAGCGTTTGCAGAAGTAAACCAAGTCAATGGCAGTTCATATGCAAACGGTGCCAGATAGGTTACTGAATTCAACTTGCATTGGGGTATTCCATGGCATTGTGCACTCTACATGCAATATCTGTACAGTTCCAGATCACCCTGTGTAGTTATATACATGACCTTATCACAAAATACAATGAATAGAAAGTTAAGCATTCAACTCAAAGGAGTGTATTGTTCAATCTTCCTGGAAACCAATATGTGTTAACATCATGTAAACGTTATTATTATACTCACCATATGATTTAGAGTAGTCTGCAACCAATTTTATGAGTGTGCTACCTATGCTCCAGATGTTAATTTCAGTAACATCACCTTTTCTGCACAGTGGAACATTAGGGTTTGCAGAAGTAAACAAAGTCAAAGACTGTTCCACAGTATAGAGCATCAGATAGGTTATGGAATTCAGCTTGCATTGGTGTATTCCAGCTCAATGAGCTCTCTACATGCAATACCTAGACATTTGCAGATCACCTTGTACAGTTATATACACAAACCTATCACAAATTGCATTGAATACAAAGCAAAGCACCCAACTCAATGAAGTGTACAGTTCAATTTTGCTGGAAACCAATATGTGTTAAGATGTTGTAAACGTTATTATTATACTCACCATACGATTTAGAGTAGTCTGCAACCAATTTTATGAGTGTGCTACCTAAGCTCAAGATGTTACTTTAGGTAACATCAGCTTTTCTACACACTGGCACATTAGCGTTTGCAGAAGTAAACCAAGTCAATGGCAGTTCATCTGCAAAGGGTGCTAGATAGTTTACTGAATTCAACTTGCATTGGGGTATTCCATGTCACAGAGCAATCTACATGCAATATCTAGACAGTTCTGGCTCACCTTGTGTAGTTATATACACAAACTTATCAGAAAATGCATTGAATAGAAAGCAAAGCATTTAACTCAATGAAGTGTCCTGTTCAATTTTGCTGAAAACCAGTATGTGCTAACATGATGTAAACCTTATTATTATACTCACCATATGATTTAGAGTAGTCTGCAACCAATTTTATGAGTGTGCTAGTTAGCACCAGAAGTTGCTTTCAGGAACAGCAAGCTTTCTCCACACGAACATTAGCGTTTGCAGAAGTAAACAAAGTCAAAGACTGTTCCACAGTATAGAGCATCAGATAGGTTAGTGAATTCAGCTTGCATTGGTGTATTCCAGCTCAATGAGCTCTCTACATGCAATACCTAGACATTTGCAGATCACCTTGTGCAGTTATATACACAAACCTATCACAAATTGCATTGAATACAAAGCAAAGCACACAACTCAATGAAGTGTACAGTTCAATTTTGCTGAAAACCAGTATGTGCTAACATGATGTAAACCTTATTATTATACTCACCATATGATTTAGAGTAGTCTGCAACCAATTTTATGAGTGTGCTACCTAAGCTCAAGATGTTACTTTAGGTAACATCAGCTTTTCTACACACTGGAACATTAGCGTTTGCAGAAGTAAACCAAGTCAATGGCAGTTCATATGCAAAGGGTGCCAGATAGGTTACTGAATTCAACTTGCATTGGGGTATTCCATGGCATTGTGCACTCTACATGCAATATCTGTACAGTTCCAGATCAACTAGTGTAGTTATATACATGACATCACAAAATACAATGAATTGTAAGTTAAGCATTCAACTCAAAGGAGTGTATTGTTCAATTTCGCTGGAAACCAATATCTGCTAACATGATGTAAACCTTATTATTATACTCACCATATGATTTAGAGTAGTCTGCAACCAATTTTATGAGTGTGCTACCTAAGCTCAAGATGTTACTTTCAGTTACATCAGCTTTTCTACACACTGGAAGGTAACAGTTTGCAGAACTTAACCAAGTCAATGACAGTTCATCTGCAAAGGGTGCCAGATAGGTTACTGAATTCAGCTTGCATTGGTTTATTCCATGGCATTGTGCACTCTACATGCAATATCTGTACAGTTCCAGATCACCTTTTGTAGTTATATACATGACCTTATCACAAAATACAATGAATAGAAAGTTAAGCATTCAACTCAAAGGAGTGTATTGTTCAATCTTCCTGGAAACCAATATGTGTTAACATAATGTAAACCTTATTATTATAGTCACCATACGATTTAGAATAGTCTGCAACCAATTTTATGAGTGTGCTACCTAAGCTCAAGATGTTACGTTCAGTACCATCAGCTTTTCTACACACTGGAACATTAGCGTTTGCAGAAGTAAACCAAGTCAATGGCAGTTCATATGCAAAGGGTGCCAGATAGGTTACTGAATTAAACTTGCATTGGGGTATTCCATGGCATTGTGCACTCTACATGCAATATCTGTACAGTTCCAGATCACCTTTTGTAGTTATATACATGACCTTATCACAAAATACAATGAATGGAAAGTTAAGCATTCAACTCAAAGGAGTGTATTGTTCAATCTTCCTGGAAACCAATATGTGTTAACATGATGTTCACCTTATTATTATACTCACCATACGATTTAGAATAGTCTGCAACCAATTTTATGAGTGTGCTACCTAAGCTCAAGATGTTACGTTCAGTAACATCAGCTTTTCTACACACTGGAACATTAGCGTTTGCAGAAGTAAACCAAGTCAATGGCAGTTCATATGCAAACGGTGCCAGATAGGTTACTGAATTCAACTTGCATTGGGGTATTCCATGGCATTGTGCACTCTACATGCAATATCTGTACAGTTCCAGATCACCCTGTGTAGTTATATACATGACCTTATCACAAAATACAATGAATAGAAAGTTAAGCATTCAACTCAAAGGAGTGTATTGTTCAATCTTCCTGGAAACCAATATGTGTTAACATGATGTAAACCTTATTATTATACTCACCATACGATTTAGAATAGTCTGCAACCAATTTTATGAGTGTGCTACCTAAGCTCAAGATGTTACGTTCAGTAACATCAGCTTTTCTACACACTGGAACATTAGCGTTTGCAGAAGTAAACCAAGTCAATGGCAGTTCATATGCAAAGGGTGCCAGATAGGTTACTGAATTCAACTTGCATTGGGGTATTCCATGGCACTGTGCACTCTACATGCAATATCTGTACAGTTCCAGATCAACTTTTGTAGTTATATACATGACCTTATCACAAAATACAATGAATGGAAAGTTAAGCATTCAACTCAAAGGAGTGTATTGTTCAATCTTCCTGGAAACCAATATGTGTTAACATGATGTAAACCTTATTATTATACTCACCATACGATTTAGAATAGTCTGCAACCAATTTTATGAGTGTGCTACCTAAGCTCAAGATGTTACGTTCAGTAACATCAGCTTTTCTACACACTGGAACATTAGCGTTTGCAGAAGTAAACCAAGTCAATGGCAGTTCATATGCAAACGGTGCCAGATAGGTTACTGAATTCAACTTGCATTGGGGTATTCCATGGCATTGTGCACTCTACATGCAATATCTGTACAGTTCCAGATCACCCTGTGTAGTTATATACATGACCTTATCACAAAATACAATGAATAGAAAGTTAAGCATTCAACTCAAAGGAGTGTATTGTTCAATCTTCCTGGAAACCAATATGTGTTAACATCATGTAAACGTTATTATTATACTCACCATATGATTTAGAGTAGTCTGCAACCAATTTTATGAGTGTGCTACCTATGCTCCAGATGTTAATTTCAGTAACATCACCTTTTCTGCACAGTGGAACATTAGGGTTTGCAGAAGTAAACAAAGTCAAAGACTGTTCCACAGTATAGAGCATCAGATAGGTTATGGAATTCAGCTTGCATTGGTGTATTCCAGCTCAATGAGCTCTCTACATGCAATACCTAGACATTTGCAGATCACCTTGTACAGTTATATACACAAACCTATCACAAATTGCATTGAATACAAAGCAAAGCACCCAACTCAATGAAGTGTACAGTTCAATTTTGCTGGAAACCAATATGTGTTAAGATGTTGTAAACGTTATTATTATACTCACCATACGATTTAGAGTAGTCTGCAACCAATTTTATGAGTGTGCTACCTAAGCTCAAGATGTTACTTTAGGTAACATCAGCTTTTCTACACACTGGAACATTAGCGTTTGCAGAAGTAAACCAAGTCAATGGCAGTTCATCTGCAAAGGGTGCTAGATAGTTTACTGAATTCAACTTGCATTGGGGTATTCCATGTCACAGAGCAATCTACATGCAATATCTAGACAGTTCTGGCTCACCTTGTGTAGTTATATACACAAACTTATCAGAAAATGCATTGAATAGAAAGCAAAGCATTTAACTCAATGAAGTGTCCTGTTCAATTTTGCTGAAAACCAGTATGTGCTAACATGATGTAAACCTTATTATTATACTCACCATATGATTTAGAGTAGTCTGCAACCAATTTTATGAGTGTGCTAGTTAGCACCAGAAGTTGCTTTCAGGAACAGCAAGCTTTCTCCACACGAACATTAGCGTTTGCAGAAGTAAACAAAGTCAAAGACTGTTCCACAGTATAGAGCATCAGATAGGTTAGTGAATTCAGCTTGCATTGGTGTATTCCAGCTCAATGAGCTCTCTACATGCAATACCTAGACATTTGCAGATCACCTTGTGCAGTTATATACACAAACCTATCACAAATTTCATTGAATACAAAGCAAAGCACACAACTCAATGAAGTGTACAGTTCAATTTTGCTGAAAACCAGTATGTGCTAACATGATGTAAACCTTATTATTATACTCACCATATGATTTAGAGTAGTCTGCAACCAATTTTATGAGTGTGCTACCTAAGCTCAAGATGTTACTTTAGGTAACATCAGCTTTTCTACACACTGGAACATTAGCGTTTGCAGAAGTAAACCAAGTCAATGGCAGTTCATATGCAAAGGGTGCCAGATAGGTTACTGAATTCAACTTGCATTGGGGTATTCCATGGCATTGTGCACTCTACATGCAATATCTGTACAGTTCCAGATCAACTAGTGTAGTTATATACATGACATCACAAAATACAATGAATTGAAAGTTAAGCATTCAACTCAAAGGAGTGTATTGTTCAATTTCGCTGGAAACCAATATCTGCTAACATGATGTAAACCTTATTATTATACTCACCATATGATTTAGAGTAGTCTGCAACCAATTTTATGAGTGTGCTACCTAAGCTCAAGATGTTACTTTCAGTTACATCAGCTTTTCTACACACTGGAACATAACAGTTTGCAGAACTTAACCAAGTCAATGACAGTTCATCTGCAAAGGGTGCCAGATAGGTTACTGAATTCAGCTTGCATTGGTTTATTCCATGGCATTGTGCACTCTACATGCAATATCTGTACAGTTCCAGATCACCTTTTGTAGTTATATACATGACCTTATCACAAAATACAATGAATAGAAAGTTAAGCATTCAACTCAAAGGAGTGTATTGTTCAATCTTCCTGGAAACCAATATGTGTTAACATAATGTAAACCTTATTATTATAGTCACCATACGATTTAGAATAGTCTGCAACCAATTTTATGAGTGTGCTACCTAAGCTCAAGATGTTACGTTCAGTACCATCAGCTTTTCTACACACTGGAACATTAGCGTTTGCAGAAGTAAACCAAGTCAATGGCAGTTCATATGCAAACGGTGCCAGATAGGTTACTGAATTCAACTTGCATTGCGGTATTCCATGGCATTGTGCACTCTACATGCAATATCTGTACAGTTCCAGATCACCCTGTGTAGTTATATACATGACCTTATCACAAAATACAATGAATAGAAAGTTAAGCATTCAACTCAAAGGAGTGTATTGTTCAATCTTCCTGGAAACCAATATGTGTTAACATGATGTAAACCTTATTATTATACTCACCATACGATTTAGAATAGTCTGCAACCAATTTTATGAGTGTGCTACCTAAGCTCAAGATGTTACGTTCAGTAACATCAGCTTTTCTACACACTGGAACATTAGCGTTTGCAGAAGTAAACCAAGTCAATGGCAGTTCATATGCAAAGGGTGCCAGATAGGTTACTGAATTCAACTTGCATTGGGGTATTCCATGGCATTGTGCACTCTACATGCAATATCTGTACAGTTCCAGATCACCTTTTGTAGTTATATACATGACCTTATCACAAAATACAATGAATGGAAAGTTAAGCATTCAACTCAAAGGAGTGTATTGTTCAATCTTCCTGGAAACCAATATGTGTTAACATGATGTAAGCCTTATTATTATACTCACCATACGATTTAGAATAGTCTGCAACCAATTTTATGAGTGTGCTACCTAAGCTCAAGATGTTACGTTCAGTAACATCAGCTTTTCTACACACTGGAACATTAGCGTTTGCAGAAGTAAACAAAGTCAATGGCAGTTCATATGCAAACGGTGCCAGATAGGTTACTGAATTCAACTTGCATTGGGGTATTCCATGGCATTGTGCACTCTACATGCAATATCTGTACAGTTCCAGATCACCCTGTGTAGTTATATACATGACCTTATCACAAAATACAATGAATAGAAAGTTAAGCATTCAACTCAAAGGAGTGTATTGTTCAATCTTCCTGGAAACCAATATGTGTTAACATCATGTAAACGTTATTATTATACTCACCATATGATTTAGAGTAGTCTGCAACCAATTTTATGAGTGTGCTACCTATGCTCCAGATGTTAATTTCAGTAACATCACCTTTTCTGCACAGTGGAACATTAGGGTTTGCAGAAGTAAACAAAGTCAAAGACTGTTCCACAGTATAGAGCATCAGATAGGTTATGGAATTCAGCTTGCATTGGTGTATTCCAGCTCAATGAGCTCTCTACATGCAATATCTAGACATTTGCAGATCACCTTGTACAGTTATATACACAAACCTATCACAAATTGCATTGAATACAAAGCAAAGCACCCAACTCAATGAAGTGTACAGTTCAATTTTGCTGGAAACCAATATGTGTTAAGATGTTGTAAACGTTATTATTATACTCACCATACGATTTAGAGTAGTCTGCAACCAATTTTATGAGTGTGCTACCTAAGCTCAAGATGTTACTTTAGGTAACATCAGCTTTTCTACACACTGGAACATTAGCGTTTGCAGAAGTAAACCAAGTCAATGGCAGTTCATCTGCAAAGGGTGCTAGATAGTTTACTGAATTCAACTTGCATTGGGGTATTCCATGTCACAGAGCAATCTACATGCAATATCTAGACAGTTCTGGCTCACCTTGTGTAGTTATATACACAAACTTATCAGAAAATGCATTGAATAGAAAGCAAAGCATTTAACTCAATGAAGTGTCCTGTTCAATTTTGCTGAAAACCAGTATGTGCTAACATGATGTAAACCTTATTATTATACTCACCATATGATTTAGAGTAGTCTGCAACCAATTTTATGAGTGTGCTAGTTAGCACCAGAAGTTGCTTTCAGGAACAGCAAGCTTTCTCCACACGAACATTAGCGTTTGCAGAAGTAAACAAAGTCAAAGACTGTTCCACAGTATAGAGCATCAGATAGGTTAGTGAATTCAGCTTGCATTGGTGTATTCCAGCTCAATGAGCTCTCTACATGCAATACCTAGACATTTGCAGATCACCTTGTGCAGTTATATACACAAACCTATCACAAATTGCATTGAATACAAAGCAAAGCACACAACTCAATGAAGTGTACAGTTCAATTTTGCTGAAAACCAGTATGTGCTAACATGATGTAAACCTTATTATTATACTCACCATATGATTTAGAGTAGTCTGCAACCAATTTTATGAGTGTGCTACCTAAGCTCAAGATGTTACTTTAGGTAACATCAGCTTTTCTACACACTGGAACATTAGCGTTTGCAGAAGTAAACCAAGTCAATGGCAGTTCATATGCAAAGGGTGCCAGATAGGTTACTGAATTAAACTTGCATTGGGGTATTCCATGGCATTGTGCACTCTACATGCAATATCTGTACAGTTCCAGATCACCTTTTGTAGTTATATACATGACCTTATCACAAAATACAATGAATGGAAAGTTAAGCATTCAACTCAAAGGAGTGTATTGTTCAATCTTCCTGGAAACCAATATGTGTTAACATGATGTTCACCTTATTATTATACTCACCATACGATTTAGAATAGTCTGCAACCAATTTTATGAGCGTGCTACCTAAGCTCAAGATGTTACGTTCAGTAACATCAGCTTTTCTACACACTGGAACATTAGCGTTTGCAGAAGTAAACCAAGTCAATGGCAGTTCATATGCAAACGGTGCCAGATAGGTTACTGAATTCAACTTGCATTGCGGTATTCCATGGCATTGTGAACTCTACATGCAATATCTGTACAGTTCCAGATCACCCTGTGTAGTTATATACATGACCTTATCACAAAATACAATGAATAGAAAGTTAAGCATTCAACTCAAAGGAGTGTATTGTTCAATCTTCCTGGAAACCAATATGTGTTAACATGATGTAAACCTTATTATTATACTCACCATACGATTTAGAATAGTCTGCAACCAATTTTATGAGTGTGCTACCTAAGCTCAAGATGTTACGTTCAGTAACATCAGCTTTTCTACACACTGGAACATTAGCGTTTGCAGAAGTAAACCAAGTCAATGGCAGTTCATATGCAAAGGGTGCCAGATAGGTTACTGAATTCAACTTGCATTGGGGTATTCCATGGCATTGTGCACTCTACATGCAATATCTGTACAGTTCCAGATCACCTTTTGTAGTTATATACATGACCTTATCACAAAATACAATGAATGGAAAGTTAAGCATTTAACTCAAAGGAGTGTATTGTTCAATCTTCCTGGAAACCAATATGTGCTAACATGATGTAAACCTTATTATTATACTCACCATACGATTTAGAATAGTCTGCAACCAATTTTATGAGTGTGCTACCTAAGCTCAAGATGTTACGTTCAGTAACATCAGCTTTTCTACACACTGGAACATTAGCGTTTGCAGAAGTAAACTAAGTCAATGGCAGTTCATATGCAAAGGGTGCCAGATAGGTTACTGAATTCAACTTGCATTGGGGTATTCCATGGCATTGTGCACTCTACATGCAATATCTGTACAGTTCCAGATCACCTTTTGTAGTTATATACATGACCTTATCACAAAATACAATGAATGGAAAGTTAAGCATTTAACTCAAAGGAGTGTATTGTTCAATCTTCCTGGAAACCAATATGTGTTAACATGATGTAAGCCTTATTATTATACTCACCATACGATTTAGAATAGTCTGCAACCAATTTTATGAGTGTGCTACCTAAGCTCAAGATGTTACGTTCAGTAACATCAGCTTTTCTACACACTGGAACATTAGCGTTTGCAGAAGTAAACCAAGTCAATGGCAGTTCATATGCAAAGGGTGCCAGATAGGTTACTGAATTCAACTTGCATTGGGGTATTCCATGGCATTGTGCACTCTACATGCAATATCTGTACAGTTCCAGATCACCTTTTGTAGTTATATACATGACCTTATCACAAAATACAATGAATGGAAAGTTAAGCATTTAACTCAAAGGAGTGTATTGTTCAATCTTCCTGGAAACCAATATGTGTTAACATGATGTAAGCCTTATTATTATACTCACCATACGATTTAGAATAGTCTGCAACCAATTTTATGAGTGTGCTACCTAAGCTCAAGATGTTACGTTCAGTAACATCAGCTTTTCTACACACTGGAACATTAGCGTTTGCAGAAGTAAACCAAGTCAATGGCAGTTCATATGCAAACGGTGCCAGATAGGTTACTGAATTCAACTTGCATTGCGGTATTCCATGGCATTGTGAACTCTACATGCAATATCTGTACAGTTCCAGATCACCCTGTGTAGTTATATACATGACCTTATCACAAAATACAATGAATAGAAAGTTAAGCATTCAACTCAAAGGAGTGTATTGTTCAATCTTCCTGGAAACCAATATGTGTTAACATGATGTAAACCTTATTATTATACTCACCATACGATTTAGAATAGTCTGCAACCAATTTTATGAGTGTGCTACCTAAGCTCAAGATGTTACGTTCAGTAACATCAGCTTTTCTACACACTGGAACATTAGCGTTTGCAGAAGTAAACCAAGTCAATGGCAGTTCATATGCAAAGGGTGCCAGATAGGTTACTGAATTCAACTTGCATTGGGGTATTCCATGGCATTGTGCACTCTACATGCAATATCTGTACAGTTCCAGATCACCTTTTGTAGTTATATACATGACCTTATCACAAAATACAATGAATGGAAAGTTAAGCATTTAACTCAAAGGAGTGTATTGTTCAATCTTCCTGGAAACCAATATGTGTTAACATGATGTAAGCCTTATTATTATACTCACCATACGATTTAGAATAGTCTGCAACCAATTTTATGAGTGTGCTACCTATGCTCCAGATGTTAATTTCAGTAACATCACCTTTTCTGCACAGTGGAACATTAGGGTTTGCAGAAGTAAACAAAGTCAAAGACTGTTCCACAGTATAGAGCATCAGATAGGTTATGGAATTCAGCTTGCATTGGTGTATTCCAGCTCAATGAGCTCTCTACATGCAATACCTAGACATTTGCAGATCACCTTATACAGTTATATACCATGAATAGAAAGTAAAGCATTCAACTCAGTGTATCGTTCAATTTTGCTGAAAACCAATATGTGCTAACATGATGTAAACCTTATTATTATACTCACCATATGATTTAGAGTAGTCTGCAACCAATTTTATGAGTGTGCTACCTAAGCTCAAGATGTTACTTTCAGTAACATCAGCTTTTCTACACACTGGAACATAACCGTTTGCAGAACTTAACCAAGTCAATGACAGTTCATCTGCAAAGGGTGCCAGATAGGTTACTGAATTCAGCTTGCATTGGTTTATTCCATGGCATTGTGCACTCTACATGCAATATCTGTACAGTTCCAAATCACCTCTTGTAGTTATATACATGACCTTATCACAAAATACAATGAATGGAAAGTTAAGCATTCAACTCAAAGGAGTGTATTGTTCAATTTTGCTGGAAACCAATATGTGTTAACATCATGTAAACGTTATTATTATAGTCACCATACGATTTAGAATAGTCTGCAACCAATTTTATGAGTGTGCTACCTAAGCTCAAGATGTTACGTTCAGTAACATCAGCTTTTCTACACACTGGAACATTAGCGTTTGCAGAAGTAAACCAAGTCAATGGCAGTTCATATGCAAACGGTGCCAGATAGGTTACTGAATTCAACTTGCATTTGGGTATTCCATGGCATTGTGCACTCTACATGCAATATCTGTACAGTTCCAGATCACCCTGTGTAGTTATATACATGACCTTATCACAAAATACAATGAATAGAAAGTTAAGCATTCAACTCAAAGGAGTGTATTGTTCAATCTTCCTGGAAACCAATATGTGTTAACATGATGTAAACCTTATTATTATACTCACCATACGATTTAGAATAGTCTGCAACCAATTTTATGAGTGTGCTACCTAAGCTCAAGATGTTACGTTCAGTAACATCAGCTTTTCTACACACTGGAACATTAGCGTTTGCAGAAGTAAACCAAGTCAATGGCAGTTCATATGAAAAGGGTGCCAGATAGGTTACTGAATTCAACTTGCATTGGGGTATTCCATGGCATTGTGCACTCTACATGCAATATCTGTACAGTTCCAGATCACCTAGTGTAGTTATATACATGACATCACAAAATACAATGAATTGAAAGTTAAGCATTCAACTCAAAGGAGTGTATTATTCAATTTCGCTGGAAACCAATATGTGCTAACATGATGTAAACCTTATTATTATACTCACCATATGATTTAGAGTAGTCTGCAACCAATTTTATGAGTGTGCTACCTATGCTCCAGATGTTAATTTCAGTAACATCACCTTTTCTGCACAGTGGAACATTAGGGTTTGCAGAAGTAAACAAAGTCAAAGTCTGTTCCACAGTATAGAGCATCAGATAGGTTAGTCAATTTAGCTTGCATTGGTGTATTCCAGCTCAATGAGCTCTCTACATGCAATACCTATACATTTGCAGATCACCCTGTGCAGTAATATACACAAACCTATCACAAATTGCATTGAATACAAAGCAAAGCACACAACTCAATGAAGTGTACAGTTCAATTTTGCTGAAAACCAGTATGTGCTAACATGATGTAAACCTTATTATTATGCTCACCATATGATTTAGAGTAGTCTGCAACCAATTTTATGAGTGTGCTACCTAAGCTCAAGATGTTACTTTCAGTAACATCAGCTTTTCTACACACTGGAACATAACCGTTTGCAGAACTTAACCAAGTCAATGACAGTTCATCTGCAAAGGGTGCCAGATAGGTTACTGAATTCAGCTCGCATTGGTTTATTCCATGGCATTGTGCACTCTACATGCAATATCTGTACAGTTCCAGATCACCTTTTGTAGTTATATACATGACCTTATCACAAAATACAATGAATAGAAAGTTAAGCATTCAACTCAAAGGAGTGTATTGTTCAATCTTCCTGGAAACCAATATGTGTTAACATGATGTAAACCTTATTATTATAGTCACCATACGATTTAGAATAGTCTGCAACCAATTTTATGAGTGTGCTACCTAAGCTCAAGATGTTACGTTCAGTAACATCAGCTTTTCTACACACTGGAACATTAGCGTTTGCAGAAGTAAACCAAGTCAATGGCAGTTCATATGCAAAGGATGCCAGATAGGTTACTGAATTCAACTTGCATTGGGGTATTCCATGGCATTGTGCACTCTACATGCAATATCTGTACAGTTCCAGATCACCTTTTGTAGTTATATACATGACCTTATCACAAAATACAATGAATGGAAAGTTAAGCATTCAACTCAAAGGAGTGTATTGTTCAATCTTCCTGGAAACCAATATGTGTTAACATGATGTAAACCTTATTATTATACTCACCATACGATTTAGAATAGTCTGCAACCAATTTTATGAGTGTGCTACCTAAGCTCAAGATGTTACGTTCAGTAACATCAGCTTTTCTACACACTGGAACATTAGCGTTTGCAGAAGTAAACCAAGTCAATGGCAGTTCATATGCAAACGGTGCCAGATAGGTTACTGAATTCAACTTGCATTGGGGTATTAAATGGCATTGTGCTCTCTACATGCAATATCTGTACAGTTCCAGATCACCTTGTGTAGTTATATACATGACCTTATCACAAAATACAATGAATAGAAAGTTAAGCATTCAACTCAAAGGAGTGTATTGTTCAATCTTACTGGAAACCAATATGTGTTAACATGATGTAAACCTTATTATTATACTCACCATACGATTTAGAATAGTCTGCAACCAATTTTATGAGTGTGCTACCTAAGCTCAAGATGTTACGTTCAGTAACATCAGCTTTTCTACACACTGGAACATTAGCGTTTGCAGAAGTAAACCAAGTCAATGGCAGTTCATATGCAAAGGGTGCCAGATAGGTTACTGAATTCAACTTGCATTGGGGTATTCCATGGCATTGTGCACTCTACATGCAATATCTGTACAGTTCCAGATCAACTAGTGTAGTTATATACATGACATCACAAAATACAATGAATTGAAAGTTAAGCATTCTACTCAAAGGAGTGTATTGTTCAATTTCGCTGTTAACCAATATGTGCTAACATGATGTAAACCTTATTATTATACTCACCATACGATTTAGAATAGTCTGCAACCAATTTTATGAGTGTGCAACCTAAGCTCAAGATGTTACGTTCAGTAACATCAGCTTTTCTACACACTGGAACATTAGCGTTTGCAGAAGTAAACCAAGTCAATGGCAGTTCATATGAAAAGGGTGCCAGATAGGTTACTGAATTCAACTTGCATTGGGGTATTCCATGGCATTGTGCACTCTACATGCAATATCTGTACAGTTCCAGATCACCTAGTGTAGTTATATACATGACATCACAAAATACAATGAATTGAAAGTTAAGCATTCAACTCAAAGGAGTGTATTATTCAATTTCGCTGGAAACCAATATGTGCTAACATGATGTAAACCTTATTATTATACTCACCATATGATTTAGAGTAGTCTGCAACCAATTTTATGAGTGTGCTACCTATGCTCCAGATGTTAATTTCAGTAACCTCACCTTTTCTGCACAGTGGAACATTAGGGTTTGCAGAAGTAAACAAAGTCAAAGTCTGTTCCACAGTATAGAGCATCAGATAGGTTAGTCAATTTAGCTTGCATTGGTGTATTCCAGCTCAATGAGCTCTCTACATGCAATACCTATACATTTGCAGATCACCCTGTGCAGTTATATACACAAACCGATCACAAATTGCATTGAATACAAAGCAAAGCACACAACTCAATGAAGTGTACAGTTCAATTTTGCTGAAAACCAGTATGTGCTAACATGATGTAAACCTTATTATTATGCTCACCATATGATTTAGAGTAGTCTGCAACCAATTTTATGAGTGTGCTACCTAAGCTCAAGATGTTACTTTCAGTAACATCAGCTTTTCTACACATTGGAACATAACCGTTTGCAGAACTTAACCAAGTCAATGACAGTTCATCTGCAAAGGATGCCAGATAGGTTACTGAATTCAACTTGCATTGGGGTATTCCATGGCATTGTGCACTCTACATGCAATATCTGTACAGTTCCAGATCACCTTTTGTAGTTATATACATGACCTTATCACAAAATACAATGAATGGAAAGTTAAGCATTCAACTCAAAGGAGTGTATTGTTCAATCTTCCTGGAAACCAATATGTGTTAACATGATGTAAACCTTATTATTATAGTCACCATACGATTTAGAATAGTCTGCAACCAATTTTATGAGTGTGCTACCTAAGCTCAAGATGTTACGTTCAGTAACATCAGCTTTTCTACACACTGGAACATTAGCGTTTGCAGAAGTAAACCAAGTCAATGGCAGTTCATATGCAAAGGATGCCAGATAGGTTACTGAATTCAACTTGCATTGGGGTATTCCATGGCATTGTGCACTCTACATGCAATATCTGTACAGTTCCAGATCACCTTTTGTAGTTATATACATGACCTTATCACAAAATACAATGAATGGAAAGTTAAGCATTCAACTCAAAGGAGTGTATTGTTCAATCTTCCTGGAAACCAATATGTGTTAACATGATGTAAACCTTATTATTATACTCACCATACGATTTAGAATAGTCTGCAACCAATTTTATGAGTGTGCTACCTAAGCTCAAGATGTTACGTTCAGTAACATCAGCTTTTCTACACACTGGAACATTAGCGTTTGCAGAAGTAAACCAAGTCAATGGCAGTTCATATGCAAACGGTGCCAGATAGGTTACTGAATTCAACTTGCATTGGGGTATTAAATGGCATTGTGCACTCTACATGCAATATCTGTACAGTTCCAGATCACCTTGTGTAGTTATATACATGACCTTATCACAAAATACAATGAATAGAAAGTTAAGCATTCAACTCAAAGGAGTGTATTGTTCAATCTTCCTGGAAACCAATATGTGTTAACATGATGTAAACCTTATTATTATAGTCACCATACGATTTAGAATAGTCTGCAACCAATTTTATGAGTGTGCTACCTAAGCTCAAGATGTTACGTTCAGTAACATCAGCTTTTCTACACACTGGAACATTAGCGTTTGCAGAAGTAAACCAAGTCAATGGCAGTTCATATGCAAAGGATGCCAGATAGGTTACTGAATTCAACTTGCATTGGGGTATTCCATGGCATTGTGCACTCTACATGCAATATCTGTACAGTTCCAGATCACCTTTTGTAGTTATATACATGACCTTATCACAAAATACAATGAATGGAAAGTTAAGCATTCAACTCAAAGGAGTGTATTGTTCAATCTTCCTGGAAACCAATATGTGTTAACATGATGTAAACCTTATTATTATACTCACCATACGATTTAGAATAGTCTGCAACCAATTTTATGAGTGTGCTACCTAAGCTCAAGATGTTACGTTCAGTAACATCAGCTTTTCTACACACTGGAACATTAGCGTTTGCAGAAGTAAACCAAGTCAATGGCAGTTCATATGCAAACGGTGCCAGATAGGTTACTGAATTCAACTTGCATTGGGGTATTCCATGGCATTGTGCACTCTACATGCAATATCTGTACAGTTCCAGATCACCCTGTGTAGTTATATACATGACCTTATCACAAAATACAATGAATAGAAAGTTAAGCATTCAACTCAAAGGAGTGTATTGTTCAATCTTCCTGGAAACCAATATGTGTTAACATCATGTAAACGTTATTATTATACTCACCATATGATTTAGAGTAGTCTGCAACCAATTTTATGAGTGTCCTACCTATGCTCCAGATGTTAATTTCAGTAACATCACCTTTTCTGCACAGTGGAACATTAGGGTTTGAAGAAGTAAACAAAGTCAAAGACTGTTCCACAGTATAGAGCATCAGATAGGTTATGGAATTCAGCTTGCAATGGTGTATTCCAGCTCAATGAGCTCTCTACATGCAATACCTAGACATTTGCAGATCACCTTATACAGTTATATACCATGAATAGAAAGTAAAGCATTCAACTCAGTGTATCGTTCAATTTTGCTGAAAACCAATATGTGCTAACATGATGTAAACCTTATTATTATACTCACCATATGATTTAGAGTAGTCTGCAACCAATTTTATGAGTGTGCTACCTAAGCTCAAGATGTTACTTTCAGTAACATCAGCTTTTCTACACACTGGAACATAACCGTTTGCAGAACTTAACCAAGTCAATGACAGTTCATCTGCAAAGGGTGCCAGATAGGTTACTGAATTCAGCTTGCATTGGTTTATTCCATGGCATTGTGCACTCTACATGCAATATCTGTACAGTTCCAGATCACCTTTTGTAGTTATATACATGACCTTATCACAAAATACAATGAATAGAACGTTAAGCATTCAACACAAATGAGTGTATTGTTCAATCTTCCTGGAAACCAATATGTGTTAACATGATGTAAACCTTATTATTATACTCACCATACGATTTAGAATAGTCTGCAACCAATTTTATGAGTGTGCTACCTAAGCTCAAGATGTTACGTTCAGTAACATCAGCTTTTCTACACACTGGAACATTAGCGTTTGCAGAAGTAAACCAAGTCAATGGCAGTTCATATGCAAACGGTGCCAGATAGGTTACTGAATTCAACTTGCATTGGGGTATTCCATGGCATTGTGCACTCTACATGCAATATCTGTACAGTTCCAGATCACCTTGTGTAGTTATATACATGACCTTATCACAAAATACAATGAATAGAAAGTTAAGCATTCAACTCAAAGGAGTGTATTGTTCAATCTTCCTGGAAACCAATATGTGTTAACATGATGTAAACCTTATTATTATACTCACCATACGATTTAGAATAGTCTGCAACCAATTTTATGAGTGTGCTACCTAAGCTCAAGATGTTACGTTCAGTAACATCAGCTTTTCTACACACTGGAACATTAGCTTTTGCAGAAGTAAACCAAGTCAATGGCAGTTCATATGAAAAGGGTGCCAGATAGGTTACTGAATTCAACTTGCATTGGGGTATTCCATGGCATTGTGCACTCTACATGCAATATCTGTACAGTTCCAGATCACCTAGTGTAGTTATATACATGACATCACAAAATACAATGAATTAAAAGTTAAGCATTCAACTCAAAGGAGTGTATTGTTCAATTTCGCTGGAAACCAATATGTGCTAACATGATGTAAACCTTATTATTATACTCACCATATGATTTAGAGTAGTCTGCAACCAATTTTATGAGTGTGCTACCTAAGCTCAAGATGTTACGTTCAGTAACATCAGCTTTTCTACACACTGGAACATTAGCGTTTGCAGAAGTAAACCAAGTCAATGGCAGTTCATATGCAAACGGTGCCAGATAGGTTACTGAATTCAACTTGCATTGGGGTATTCCATGGCATTGTGCACTCTACATGCAATATCTGTACAGTTCCAGATCACCTTTTGTAGTTATATACATGACCTTATCACAAAATACAATGAATGGAAAGTTAAGCATTCAACTCAAAGGAGTGTATTGTTCAATCTTCCTGGAAACCAATATGTGTTAACATAATGTAAACCTTATTATTATACTCACCATACGATTTAGAATAGTCTGCAACCAATTTTATGAGTGTGCTACCTAAGCTCAAGATGTTACGTTCAGTAACATCAGCTTTTCTACACACTGGAACATTAGCGTTTGCAGAAGTAAACCAAGTCAATGGCAGTTCATATGCAAACGGTGCCAGATAGGTTACTGAATTCAACTTGCATTGGGGTATTCCATGGCATTGTGCACTCTACATGCAATATTTGTACAGTTCCAGATCACCTAGTGTAGTTATATACATGACATCACAAAATACAATGAATTGAAAGTTAAGCATTCAACTCAAAGGAGTGTATTGTTCAATTTCGCTGTTAACCAATATGTGCTAACATGATGTAAACCTTATTATTATACTCACCATATGATTTAGAGTAGTCTGCAACCAATTTTATCAGTGTGCTACCTATGCTCCAGATGTTAATTTCAGTAACATCACCTTTTCTGCACAGTGGAACATTAGGGTTTGCAGAAGTAAACAAAGTCAAAGTCTGTTCCACAGTATAGAGCATCAGATAGGTTAGTCAATTCAGCTTGCATTGGTGTATTCCAGCTCAATGAGCTCTCTACATGCAATACCTAGACATTTGCAGATCACCTTGTGCAGTTATATACACAAACCTATCACAAATTGCATTGAATACAAAGCAAAGCACACAACTCAATGAAGTGTACAGTTCAATTTTGCTGAAAACCAGTATGTGCTAACATGATTTAAACCTTATTATTATGCTCACCATATGATTTAGAGTAGTCTGCAAACAATTTTATGAGTGTGCTACCTAAGCTCAAGATGTTACTTTCAGTAACATCAGCTTTTCTACACACTGGAACATAACCGTTTGCAGAACTTAACCAAGTCAATGACAGTTCATCTGCAAAGGGTGCCAGATAGGTTACTGAATTCAGCTTGCATTGGTTTATTCCATGGCATTGTGCACTCTACATGCAATATCTGTACAGTTCCAAATCACCTCTTGTAGTTATATACATGACCTTATCACAAAATACAATGAATGGAAAGTTAAGCATTCAACTCAAAGGAGTGTATTGTTCAATTTTGCTGGAAACCAATATGTGTTAACATCATGTAAACGTTATTATTATAGTCACCATACGATTTAGAATAGTCTGCAACCAATTTTATGAGTGTGCTACCTAAGCTCAAGATGTTACGTTCAGTAACATCAGCTTTTCTACACACTGGAACATTAGCGTTTGCAGAAGTAAACCAAGTCAATGGCAGTTCATATGCAAACGGTGCCAGATAGGTTACTGAATTCAACTTGCATTTGGGTATTCCATGGCATTGTGCACTCTACATGCAATATCTGTACAGTTCCAGATCACCCTGTGTAGTTATATACATGACCTTATCACAAAATACAATGAATAGAAAGTTAAGCATTCAACTCAAAGGAGTGTATTGTTCAATCTTCCTGGAAACCAATATGTGTTAACATGATGTAAACCTTATTATTATACTCACCATACGATTTAGAATAGTCTGCAACCAATTTTATGAGTGTGCTACCTAAGCTCAAGATGTTACGTTCAGTAACATCAGCTTTTCTACACACTGGAACATTAGCGTTTGCAGAAGTAAACCAAGTCAATGGCAGTTCATATGAAAAGGGTGCCAGATAGGTTACTGAATTCAACTTGCATTGGGGTATTCCATGGCATTGTGCACTCTACATGCAATATCTGTACAGTTCCAGATCACCTAGTGTAGTTATATACATGACATCACAAAATACAATGAATTGAAAGTTAAGCATTCAACTCAAAGGAGTGTATTATTCAATTTCGCTGGAAACCAATATGTGCTAACATGATGTAAACCTTATTATTATACTCACCATATGATTTAGAGTAGTCTGCAACCAATTTTATGAGTGTGCTACCTATGCTCCAGATGTTAATTTCAGTAACATCACCTTTTCTGCACAGTGGAACATTAGGGTTTGCAGAAGTAAACAAAGTCAAAGTCTGTTCCACAGTATAGAGCATCAGATAGGTTAGTCAATTTAGCTTGCATTGGTGTATTCCAGCTCAATGAGCTCTCTACATGCAATACCTATACATTTGCAGATCACCCTGTGCAGTAATATACACAAACCTATCACAAATTGCATTGAATACAAAGCAAAGCACACAACTCAATGAAGTGTACAGTTCAATTTTGCTGAAAACCAGTATGTGCTAACATGATGTAAACCTTATTATTATGCTCACCATATGATTTAGAGTAGTCTGCAACCAATTTTATGAGTGTGCTACCTAAGCTCAAGATGTTACTTTCAGTAACATCAGCTTTTCTACACACTGGAACATAACCGTTTGCAGAACTTAACCAAGTCAATGACAGTTCATCTGCAAAGGGTGCCAGATAGGTTACTGAATTCAGCTCGCATTGGTTTATTCCATGGCATTGTGCACTCTACATGCAATATCTGTACAGTTCCAGATCACCTTTTGTAGTTATATACATGACCTTATCACAAAATACAATGAATAGAAAGTTAAGCATTCAACTCAAAGGAGTGTATTGTTCAATCTTCCTGGAAACCAATATGTGTTAACATGATGTAAACCTTATTATTATAGTCACCATACGATTTAGAATAGTCTGCAACCAATTTTATGAGTGTGCTACCTAAGCTCAAGATGTTACGTTCAGTAACATCAGCTTTTCTACACACTGGAACATTAGCGTTTGCAGAAGTAAACCAAGTCAATGGCAGTTCATATGCAAAGGATGCCAGATAGGTTACTGAATTCAACTTGCATTGGGGTATTCCATGGCATTGTGCACTCTACATGCAATATCTGTACAGTTCCAGATCACCTTTTGTAGTTATATACATGACCTTATCACAAAATACAATGAATGGAAAGTTAAGCATTCAACTCAAAGGAGTGTATTGTTCAATCTTCCTGGAAACCAATATGTGTTAACATGATGTAAACCTTATTATTATACTCACCATACGATTTAGAATAGTCTGCAACCAATTTTATGAGTGTGCTACCTAAGCTCAAGATGTTACGTTCAGTAACATCAGCTTTTCTACACACTGGAACATTAGCGTTTGCAGAAGTAAACCAAGTCAATGGCAGTTCATATGCAAACGGTGCCAGATAGGTTACTGAATTCAACTTGCATTGGGGTATTAAATGGCATTGTGCTCTCTACATGCAATATCTGTACAGTTCCAGATCACCTTGTGTAGTTATATACATGACCTTATCACAAAATACAATGAATAGAAAGTTAAGCATTCAACTCAAAGGAGTGTATTGTTCAATCTTACTGGAAACCAATATGTGTTAACATGATGTAAACCTTATTATTATACTCACCATACGATTTAGAATAGTCTGCAACCAATTTTATGAGTGTGCTACCTAAGCTCAAGATGTTACGTTCAGTAACATCAGCTTTTCTACACACTGGAACATTAGCGTTTGCAGAAGTAAACCAAGTCAATGGCAGTTCATATGCAAAGGGTGCCAGATAGGTTACTGAATTCAACTTGCATTGGGGTATTCCATGGCATTGTGCACTCTACATGCAATATCTGTACAGTTCCAGATCAACTAGTGTAGTTATATACATGACATCACAAAATACAATGAATTGAAAGTTAAGCATTCTACTCAAAGGAGTGTATTGTTCAATTTCGCTGTTAACCAATATGTGCTAACATGATGTAAACCTTATTATTATACTCACCATACGATTTAGAATAGTCTGCAACCAATTTTATGAGTGTGCAACCTAAGCTCAAGATGTTACGTTCAGTAACATCAGCTTTTCTACACACTGGAACATTAGCGTTTGCAGAAGTAAACCAAGTCAATGGCAGTTCATATGAAAAGGGTGCCAGATAGGTTACTGAATTCAACTTGCATTGGGGTATTCCATGGCATTGTGCACTCTACATGCAATATCTGTACAGTTCCAGATCACCTAGTGTAGTTATATACATGACATCACAAAATACAATGAATTGAAAGTTAAGCATTCAACTCAAAGGAGTGTATTATTCAATTTCGCTGGAAACCAATATGTGCTAACATGATGTAAACCTTATTATTATACTCACCATATGATTTAGAGTAGTCTGCAACCAATTTTATGAGTGTGCTACCTATGCTCCAGATGTTAATTTCAGTAACCTCACCTTTTCTGCACAGTGGAACATTAGGGTTTGCAGAAGTAAACAAAGTCAAAGTCTGTTCCACAGTATAGAGCATCAGATAGGTTAGTCAATTTAGCTTGCATTGGTGTATTCCAGCTCAATGAGCTCTCTACATGCAATACCTATACATTTGCAGATCACCCTGTGCAGTTATATACACAAACCGATCACAAATTGCATTGAATACAAAGCAAAGCACACAACTCAATGAAGTGTACAGTTCAATTTTGCTGAAAACCAGTATGTGCTAACATGATGTAAACCTTATTATTATGCTCACCATATGATTTAGAGTAGTCTGCAACCAATTTTATGAGTGTGCTACCTAAGCTCAAGATGTTACTTTCAGTAACATCAGCTTTTCTACACATTGGAACATAACCGTTTGCATAACTTAACCAAGTCAATGACAGTTCATCTGCAAAGGGTGCCAGATAGTTTATTGAATTCAGCTCGCATTGGTTTATTCCATGGCATTGTGCACTCTACATGCAATATCTGTACAGTTCCAGATCACCTTTTGTAGTTATATACATGACCTTATCACAAAATACAATGAATAGAAAGTTAAGCATTCAACTCAAAGGAGTGTATTGTTCAATCTTCCTGGAAACCAATATGTGTTAACATGATGTAAACCTTATTATTATAGTCACCATACGATTTAGAATAGTCTGCAACCAATTTTATGAGTGTGCTACCTAAGCTCAAGATGTTACGTTCAGTAACATCAGCTTTTCTACACACTGGAACATTAGCGTTTGCAGAAGTAAACCAAGTCAATGGCAGTTCATATGCAAAGGATGCCAGATAGGTTACTGAATTCAACTTGCATTGGGGTATTCCATGGCATTGTGCACTCTACATGCAATATCTGTACAGTTCCAGATCACCTTTTGTAGTTATATACATGACCTTATCACAAAATACAATGAATGGAAAGTTAAGCATTCAACTCAAAGGAGTGTATTGTTCAATCTTCCTGGAAACCAATATGTGTTAACATGATGTAAACCTTATTATTATACTCACCATACGATTTAGAATAGTCTGCAACCAATTTTATGAGTGTGCTACCTAAGCTCAAGATGTTACGTTCAGTAACATCAGCTTTTCTACACACTGGAACATTAGCGTTTGCAGAAGTAAACCAAGTCAATGGCAGTTCATATGCAAACGGTGCCAGATAGGTTACTGAATTCAACTTGCATTGGGGTATTAAATGGCATTGTGCACTCTACATGCAATATCTGTACAGTTCCAGATCACCTTGTGTAGTTATATACATGACCTTATCACAAAATACAATGAATAGAAAGTTAAGCATTCAACTCAAAGGAGTGTATTGTTCAATCTTCCTGGAAACCAATATGTGTTAACATGATGTAAACCTTATTATTATAGTCACCATACGATTTAGAATAGTCTGCAACCAATTTTATGAGTGTGCTACCTAAGCTCAAGATGTTACGTTCAGTAACATCAGCTTTTCTACACACTGGAACATTAGCGTTTGCAGAAGTAAACCAAGTCAATGGCAGTTCATATGCAAAGGATGCCAGATAGGTTACTGAATTCAACTTGCATTGGGGTATTCCATGGCATTGTGCACTCTACATGCAATATCTGTACAGTTCCAGATCACCTTTTGTAGTTATATACATGACCTTATCACAAAATACAATGAATGGAAAGTTAAGCATTCAACTCAAAGGAGTGTATTGTTCAATCTTCCTGGAAACCAATATGTGTTAACATGATGTAAACCTTATTATTATACTCACCATACGATTTAGAATAGTCTGCAACCAATTTTATGAGTGTGCTACCTAAGCTCAAGATGTTACGTTCAGTAACATCAGCTTTTCTACACACTGGAACATTAGCGTTTGCAGAAGTAAACCAAGTCAATGGCAGTTCATATGCAAACGGTGCCAGATAGGTTACTGAATTCAACTTGCATTGGGGTATTAAATGGCATTGTGCACTCTACATGCAATATCTGTACAGTTCCAGATCACCTTGTGTAGTTATATACATGACCTTATCACAAAATACAATGAATAGAAAGTTAAGCATTCAACTCAAAGGAGTGTATTGTTCAATCTTCCTGGAAACCAATATGTGTTAACATGATGTAAACCTTATTATTATACTCACCATACGATTTAGAATAGTCTGCAACCAATTTTATGAGTGTGCTACCTAAGCTCAAGATGTTACGTTCAGTAACATCAGCTTTTCTACACACTGGAACATTAGCGTTTGCAGAAGTAAACCAAGTCAATGGCAGTTCATATGCAAAGGGTGCCAGATAGGTTACTGAATTCAACTTGCATTGGGGTATTCCATGGCATTGTGCACTCTACATGCAATATCTGTACAGTTCCAGATCAACTAGTGTAGTTATATACATGACATCACAAAATACAATGAATTGAAAGTTAAGCATTCAACTCAAAGGAGTGTATTGTTCAATTTCGCTGGAAACCAATATGTGCTAACATGATGTAAACCTTATTATTATACTCACCATATGATTTAGAGTAGTCTGCAACCAATTTTATGAGTGTGCTACCTATGCTCCAGATGTTAATTTCAGTAACATCACCTTTTCTGCACAGTGGAACATTAGGGTTTGCAGAAGTAAACAAAGTCAAAGTCTGTTCCACAGTATAGAGCATCAGATAGGTTAGTCAATTTAGCTTGCATTGGTGTATTCCAGCTCAATGAGCTCTCTACATGCAATACCTATACATTTGCAGATCACCCTGTGCAGTTATATACACAAACCTATCACAAATTGCATTGAATACAAAGCAAAGCACACAACTCAATGAAGTGTACAGTTCAATTTTGCTGAAAACCAGTATGTGCTAACATGATGTAAACCTTATTATTATGCTCACCGTATGATTTAGAGTAGTCTGCAACCAATTTTATGAGTGTGCTACCTAAGCTCAAGATGTTACTTTCAGTAACATCAGCTTTTCTACACACTGGAACATTAGCGTTTGCAGAAGTAAACCAAGTCAATGGCAGTTCATATGCAAACGGTGCCAGATAGGTTACTGAATTCAACTTGCATTGGGGTATTAAATGACATTGTGCACTCTACATGCAATATCTGTACAGTTCCAGATCACCTTGTGTAGTTATATACATGACCTTATCACAAAATACAATGAATAGAAAGTTAAGCATTCAACTCAAAGGAGTGTATTGTTCAATCTTCCTGGAAACCAATATGTGTTAACATGATGTAAACCTTATTATTATAGTCACCATACGATTTAGAATAGTCTGCAACCAATTTTATGAGTGTGCTACCTAAGCTCAAGATGTTACGTTCAGTAACATCAGCTTTTCTACACACTGGAACATTAGCGTTTGCAGAAGTAAACCAAGTCAATGGCAGTTCATATGCAAAGGGTGCCAGATAGGTTACTGAATTCAACTTGCATTGGGGTATTCCATGGCATTGTGCACTCTACATGCAATATCTGTACAGTTCCAGATCACCCTGTGTAGTTATATACATGACCTTATCACAAAATACAATGAATGGAAAGTTAAGCATTCAACTCAAAGGAGTGTATTGTTCAATCTTCCTGGAAACCAATATGTGTTAACATGATGTAAACCTTATTATTATACTCACCATACGATTTAGAATAGTCTGCAACCAATTTTATGAGTGTGCTACCTAAGCTCAAGAAGTTACTTTAGGTAACATCAGCTTTTCTACACACTGGAACATTAGCGTTTGCAGAAGTAAACCAAGTCAATGGCAGTTCATCTGCAAAGGGTGCTAGATAGTTTACTGAATTCAACTTGCATTGGGGTATTCCATGTCACAGAGCAATCTACATGCAATATCTAGACAGTTCTGGCTCACCTTGTGTAGTTATATACACAAACTTATCAGAAAATGCATTGAATAGAAAGCAAAGCATTTAACTCAATGAAGTGTCCTGTTCAATTTTGCTGAAAACCAGTATGTGCTAACATGATGTAAACCTTATTATTATACTCACCATATGATTTAGAGTAGTCTGCAACCAATTTTATGAGTGTGCTAGTTAGCACCAGAAGTTGCTTTCAGGAACAGCAAGCTTTCTCCACACGAACATTAGCGTTTGCAGAAGTAAACAAAGTCAAAGACTGTTCCACAGTTTAGAGCATCAGATAGGTTAGTGAATTCAGCTTGCATTGGTGTATTCCAGCTCAATGAGCTCTCTACATGCAATACCTAGACATTTGCAGATCACCTTGTGCAGTTATATACACAAACCTATCACAAATTGCATTGAATACAAAGCAAAGCACACAACTCAATGAAGTGTACAGTTCAATTTTGCTGAAAACCAGTATGTGCTAACATGATGTAAACCTTATTATTATGCTCACCATATGATTTAGAGTAGTCTGCAACCAATTTTATGAGTGTGCTACCTAAGCTCAAGATGTTACTTTCAGTAACATCAGCTTTTCTACACACTGGAACATAACCGTTTGCAGTACTTAACCAAGTCAATGACAGTTCATCTGCAAAGGGTGCCAGATAGGTTACTGAATTCAGCTTGCATTGGTTTATTCCATGGCATTGTGCACTCTACATGCAATATCTGTACAGTTCCAGATCACCTTTTGTAGTTATATACATGACCTTATCACAAAATACAATGAATAGAAAGTTAAGCATTCAACTCAAAGGAGTGTATTGTTCAATCTTCCTGGAAACCAATATGTGTTAACATGATGTAAACCTTATTATTATAGTCACCATACGATTTAGAATAGTCTGCAACCAATTTTATGAGTGTGCTACCTAAGCTCAAGATGTTACGTTCAGTAACATCAGCTTTTCTACACACTGGAACATTAGCGTTTGCAGAAGTAAACCAAGTCAATGGCAGTTCATATGCAAAGGATGCCAGATAGGTTACTGAATTCAACTTGCATTGGGGTATTCCATGGCATTGTGCACTCTACATGCAATATCTGTACAGTTCCAGATCACCTTTTGTAGTTATATACATGACCTTATCACAAAATACAATGAATGGAAAGTTAAGCATTCAACTCAAAGGAGTGTATTGTTCAATCTTCCTGGAAACCAATATGTGTTAACATGATGTAAACCTTATTATTATACTCACCATACGATTTAGAATAGTCTGCAACCAATTTTATGAGTGTGCTACCTAAGCTCAAGATGTTACGTTCAGTAACATCAGCTTTTCTACACACTGGAACATTAGCGTTTGCAGAAGTAAACCAAGTCAATGGCAGTTCATATGCAAACGGTGCCAGATAGGTTACTGAATTCAACTTGCATTGGGGTATTAAATGGCATTGTGCACTCTACATGCAATATCTGTACAGTTCCAGATCACCTTGTGTAGTTATATACATGACCTTATCACAAAATACAATGAATAGAAAGTTAAGCATTCAACTCAAAGGAGTGTATTGTTCAATCTTCCTGGAAACCAATATGTGTTAACATGATGTAAACCTTATTATTATAGTCACCATACGATTTAGAATAGTCTGCAACCAATTTTATGAGTGTGCTACCTAAGCTCAAGATGTTACGTTCAGTAACATCAGCTTTTCTACACACTGGAACATTAGCGTTTGCAGAAGTAAACCAAGTCAATGGCAGTTCATATGCAAAGGATGCCAGATAGGTTACTGAATTCAACTTGCATTGGGGTATTCCATGGCATTGTGCACTCTACATGCAATATCTGTACAGTTCCAGATCACCTTTTGTAGTTATATACATGACCTTATCACAAAATACAATGAATGGAAAGTTAAGCATTCAACTCAAAGGAGTGTATTGTTCAATCTTCCTGGAAACCAATATGTGTTAACATGATGTAAACCTTATTATTATACTCACCATACGATTTAGAATAGTCTGCAACCAATTTTATGAGTGTGCTACCTAAGCTCAAGATGTTACGTTCAGTAACATCAGCTTTTCTACACACTGGAACATTAGCGTTTGCAGAAGTAAACCAAGTCAATGGCAGTTCATATGCAAACGGTGCCAGATAGGTTACTGAATTCAACTTGCATTGGGGTATTAAATGGCATTGTGCACTCTACATGCAATATCTGTACAGTTCCAGATCACCTTGTGTAGTTATATACATGACCTTATCACAAAATACAATGAATAGAAAGTTAAGCATTCAACTCAAAGGAGTGTATTGTTCAATCTTCCTGGAAACCAATATGTGTTAACATGATGTAAACCTTATTATTATACTCACCATACGATTTAGAATAGTCTGCAACCAATTTTATGAGTGTGCTACCTAAGCTCAAGATGTTACGTTCAGTAACATCAGCTTTTCTACACACTGGAACATTAGCGTTTGCAGAAGTAAACCAAGTCAATGGCAGTTCATATGCAAAGGGTGCCAGATAGGTTACTGAATTCAACTTGCATTGGGGTATTCCATGGCATTGTGCACTCTACATGCAATATCTGTACAGTTCCAGATCAACTAGTGTAGTTATATACATGACATCACAAAATACAATGAATTGAAAGTTAAGCATTCAACTCAAAGGAGTGTATTGTTCAATTTCGCTGGAAACCAATATGTGCTAACATGATGTAAACCTTATTATTATACTCACCATATGATTTAGAGTAGTCTGCAACCAATTTTATGAGTGTGCTACCTATGCTCCAGATGTTAATTTCAGTAACATCACCTTTTCTGCACAGTGGAACATTAGGGTTTGCAGAAGTAAACAAAGTCAAAGTCTGTTCCACAGTATAGAGCATCAGATAGGTTAGTCAATTTAGCTTGCATTGGTGTATTCCAGCTCAATGAGCTCTCTACATGCAATACCTATACATTTGCAGATCACCCTGTGCAGTTATATACACAAACCTATCACAAATTGCATTGAATACAAAGCAAAGCACACAACTCAATGAAGTGTACAGTTCAATTTTGCTGAAAACCAGTATGTGCTAACATGATGTAAACCTTATTATTATGCTCACCGTATGATTTAGAGTAGTCTGCAACCAATTTTATGAGTGTGCTACCTAAGCTCAAGATGTTACTTTCAGTAACATCAGCTTTTCTACACACTGGAACATTAGCGTTTGCAGAAGTAAACCAAGTCAATGGCAGTTCATATGCAAACGGTGCCAGATAGGTTACTGAATTCAACTTGCATTGGGGTATTAAATGACATTGTGCACTCTACATGCAATATCTGTACAGTTCCAGATCACCTTGTGTAGTTATATACATGACCTTATCACAAAATACAATGAATAGAAAGTTAAGCATTCAACTCAAAGGAGTGTATTGTTCAATCTTCCTGGAAACCAATATGTGTTAACATGATGTAAACCTTATTATTATAGTCACCATACGATTTAGAATAGTCTGCAACCAATTTTATGAGTGTGCTACCTAAGCTCAAGATGTTACGTTCAGTAACATCAGCTTTTCTACACACTGGAACATTAGCGTTTGCAGAAGTAAACCAAGTCAATGGCAGTTCATATGCAAAGGGTGCCAGATAGGTTACTGAATTCAACTTGCATTGGGGTATTCCATGGCATTGTGCACTCTACATGCAATATCTGTACAGTTCCAGATCACCCTGTGTAGTTATATACATGACCTTATCACAAAATACAATGAATGGAAAGTTAAGCATTCAACTCAAAGGAGTGTATTGTTCAATCTTCCTGGAAACCAATATGTGTTAACATGATGTAAACCTTATTATTATACTCACCATACGATTTAGAATAGTCTGCAACCAATTTTATGAGTGTGCTACCTAAGCTCAAGAAGTTACTTTAGGTAACATCAGCTTTTCTACACACTGGAACATTAGCGTTTGCAGAAGTAAACCAAGTCAATGGCAGTTCATCTGCAAAGGGTGCTAGATAGTTTACTGAATTCAACTTGCATTGGGGTATTCCATGTCACAGAGCAATCTACATGCAATATCTAGACAGTTCTGGCTCACCTTGTGTAGTTATATACACAAACTTATCAGAAAATGCATTGAATAGAAAGCAAAGCATTTAACTCAATGAAGTGTCCTGTTCAATTTTGCTGAAAACCAGTATGTGCTAACATGATGTAAACCTTATTATTATACTCACCATATGATTTAGAGTAGTCTGCAACCAATTTTATGAGTGTGCTAGTTAGCACCAGAAGTTGCTTTCAGGAACAGCAAGCTTTCTCCACACGAACATTAGCGTTTGCAGAAGTAAACAAAGTCAAAGACTGTTCCACAGTATAGAGCATCAGATAGGTTAGTGAATTCAGCTTGCATTGGTGTATTCCAGCTCAATGAGCTCTCTACATGCAATACCTAGACATTTGCAGATCACCTTGTGCAGTTATATACACAAACCTATCACAAATTGCATTGAATACAAAGCAAAGCACACAACTCAATGAAGTGTACAGTTCAATTTTGCTGAAAACCAGTATGTGCTAACATGATGTAAACCTTATTATTATGCTCACCATATGATTTAGAGTAGTCTGCAACCAATTTTATGAGTGTGCTACCTAAGCTCAAGATGTTACTTTCAGTAACATCAGCTTTTCTACACACTGGAACATAACCGTTTGCAGTACTTAACCAAGTCAATGACAGTTCATCTGCAAAGGGTGCCAGATAGGTTACTGAATTCAGCTTGCATTGGTTTATTCCATGGCATTGTGCACTCTACATGCAATATCTGTACAGTTCCAGATCACCTTTTGTAGTTATATACATGACCTTATCACAAAATACAATGAATGGAAAGTTAAGCATTCAACTCAAAGGAGTGTATTGTTCAATCTTCCTGGAAACCAATATGTGTTAACATGATGTAAACCTTATTATTATACTCACCATACGATTTAGAATAGTCTGCAACCAATTTTATGAGTGTGCTACCTAAGCTCAAGATGTTACGTTCAGTAACATCAGCTTTTCTACACACTGGAACATTAGCGTTTGCAGAAGTAAACCAAGTCAATGGCAGTTCATATGCAAACGGTGCCAGATAGGTTACTGAATTCAACTTGCATTGGGGTATTCCATGGCATTGTGCACTCTACATGCAATATCTGTACAGTTCCAGATCACCCTGTGTAGTTATATACATGACCTTATCACAAAATACAATGAATAGAAAGTTAAGCATTCAACTCAAAGGAGTGTATTGTTCAATCTTCCTGGAAACCAATATGTGTTAACATCATGTAAACGTTATTATTATACTCACCATATGATTTAGAGTAGTCTGCAACCAATTTTATGAGTGTGCTACCTATGCTCCAGATGTTAATTTCAGTAACATCACCTTTTCTGCACAGTGGAACATTAGGGTTTGAAGAAGTAAACAAAGTCAAAGACTGTTCCACAGTATAGAGCATCAGATAGGTTATGGAATTCAGCTTGCATTGGTGTATTCCAGCTCAATGAGCTCTCTACATGCAATACCTAGACATTTGCAGATCACCTTATACAGTTATATACCATGAATAGAAAGTAAAGCATTCAACTCAGTGTATCGTTCAATTTTGCTGAAAACCAATATGTGCTAACATGATGTAAACCTTATTATTATGCTCACCATATGATTTAGAGTAGTCTGCAACCAATTTTATGAGTGTGCTACCTAAGCTCAAGATGTTACGTTCAGTAACATCAGCTTTTCTACACACTGGAACATTAGCGTTTGCAGAAGTAAACCAAGTCAATGGCAGTTCATATGCAAACGGTGCCAGATAGGTTACTGAATTCAACTTGCATTGGGGTATTCCATGGCATTGTGCACTCTACATGCAATATCTGTACAGTTCCAGATCACCTTGTGTAGTTATATACATGACATCACAAAATACAATGAATTAAAAGTTAAGCATTCAACTCAAGGAGTGTATTGTTCAATTTCGCTGGAAACCAATATGTGCTAACATGATGTAAACCTTATTATTATACTCACCATATGATTTAGAGTAGTCTGCAACCAATTTTATGAGTGTGCTACCTAAGCTCAAGATGTTACGTTCAGTAACATCAGCTTTTCTACACACTGGAACATTAGCGTTTGCAGAAGTAAACCAAGTCAATGGCAGTTCATATGCAAACGGTGCCAGATAGGTTACTGAATTCAACTTGCATTGGGGTATTCCATGGCATTGTGCACTCTACATGCAATATCTGTACAGTTCCAGATCACCTTTTGTAGTTATATACATGACCTTATCACAAAATACAATGAATGGAAAGTTAAGCATTCAACTCAAAGGAGTGTATTGTTCAATTTCGCTGGAAACCAATATGTGCTAACATGATGTAAACCTTATTATTATACTCACCATATGATTTAGAGTAGTCTGCAACCAATTTTATCAGTGTGCTACCTATGCTCCAGATGTTAATTTCAGTAACATCACCTTTTCTGCACAGTGGAACATTAGGGTTTGCAGAAGTAAACAAAGTCAAAGTCTGTTCCACAGTATAGAGCATCAGATAGGTTAGTCAATTCAGCTTGCATTGGTGTATTCCAGCTCAATGAGCTCTCTACATGCAATACCTAGACATTTGCAGATCACCTTATACAGTTATATACCATGAATAGAAAGTAAAGCATTCAACTCAGTGTATCGTTCAATTTTGCTGAAAACCAATATGTGCTAACATGATGTAAACCTTATTATTATGCTCACCATATGATTTAGAGTAGTCTGCAACCAATTTTATGAGTGTGCTACCTAAGCTCAAGATGTTACGTTCAGTAACATCAGCTTTTCTACACACTGGAACATTAGCGTTTGCAGAAGTAAACCAAGTCAATGGCAGTTCATATGCAAACGGTGCCAGATAGGTTACTGAATTCAACTTGCATTGGGGTATTCCATGGCATTGTGCACTCTACATGCAATATCTGTACAGTTCCAGATCACCTTGTGTAGTTATATACATGACATCACAAAATACAATGAATTAAAAGTTAAGCATTCAACTCAAGGAGTGTATTGTTCAATTTCGCTGGAAACCAATATGTGCTAACATGATGTAAACCTTATTATTATACTCACCATATGATTTAGAGTAGTCTGCAACCAATTTTATGAGTGTGCTACCTAAGCTCAAGATGTTACGTTCAGTAACATCAGCTTTTCTACACACTGGAACATTAGCGTTTGCAGAAGTAAACCAAGTCAATGGCAGTTCATATGCAAACGGTGCCAGATAGGTTACTGAATTCAACTTGCATTGGGGTATTCCATGGCATTGTGCACTCTACATGCAATATCTGTACAGTTCCAGATCACCTTTTGTAGTTATATACATGACCTTATCACAAAATACAATGAATGGAAAGTTAAGCATTCAACTCAAAGGAGTGTATTGTTCAATTTCGCTGGAAACCAATATGTGCTAACATGATGTAAACCTTATTATTATACTCACCATATGATTTAGAGTAGTCTGCAACCAATTTTATCAGTGTGCTACCTATGCTCCAGATGTTAATTTCAGTAACATCACCTTTTCTGCACAGTGGAACATTAGGGTTTGCAGAAGTAAACAAAGTCAAAGTCTGTTCCACAGTATAGAGCATCAGATAGGTTAGTCAATTCAGCTTGCATTGGTGTATTCCAGCTCAATGAGCTCTCTACATGCAATACCTAGACATTTGCAGATCACCTTGTGCAGTTATATACACAAACCTATCACAAATTGCATTGAATACAAAGCAAAGCACACAACTCAATGAAGTGTACAGTTCAATTTTGCTGAAAACCAGTATGTGCTAACATGATTTAAACCTTATTATTATGCTCACCATATGATTTAGAGTAGTCTGCAAACAATTTTATGAGTGTGCTACCTAAGCTCAAGATGTTACTTTCAGTAACATCAGCTTTTCTACACACTGGAACATAACCGTTTGCAGAACTTAACCAAGTCAATGACAGTTCATCTGCAAAGGGTGCCAGATAGGTTACTGAATTCAGCTTGCATTGGTTTATTCCATGGCATTGTGCACTCTACATGCAATATCTGTACAGTTCCAAATCACCTCTTGTAGTTATATACATGACCTTATCACAAAATACAATGAATGGAAAGTTAAGCATTCAACTCAAAGGAGTGTATTGTTCAATTTTGCTGGAAACCAATATGTGTTAACATCATGTAAACGTTATTATTATAGTCACCATACGATTTAGAATAGTCTGCAACCAATTTTATGAGTGTGCTACCTAAGCTCAAGATGTTACGTTCAGTAACATCAGCTTTTCTACACACTGGAACATTAGCGTTTGCAGAAGTAAACCAAGTCAATGGCAGTTCATATGCAAACGGTGCCAGATTGGTTACTGAATTCAACTTGCATTGGGGTATTCCATGGCATTGTGCACTCTACATGCAATATCTGTACAGTTCCAGATCACCCTGTGTAGTTATATACATGACCTTATCACAAAATACAATGAATAGAAAGTTAAGCATTCAACTCAAAGGAGTGTATTGTTCAATCTTCCTGGAAACCAATATGTGTTAACATGATGTAAACCTTATTATTATACTCACCATACGATTTAGAATAGTCTGCAACCAATTTTATGAGTGTGCTACCTAAGCTCAAGATGTTACGTTCAGTAACATCAGCTTTTCTACACACTGGAACATTAGCGTTTGCAGAAGTAAACCAAGTCAATGGCAGTTCATATGAAAAGGGTGCCAGATAGGTTACTGTATTCAACTTGCATTGGGGTATTCCATGGCATTGTGCACTCTACATGCAATATCTGTACAGTTCCAGATCACCTAGTGTAGTTATATACATGACATCACAAAATACAATGAATTGAAAGTTAAGCATTCAACTCAAAGGAGTGTATTATTCAATTTCGCTGGAAACCAATATGTGCTAACATGATGTAAACCTTATTATTATACTCACCATATGATTTAGAGTAGTCTGCAACCAATTTTATGAGTGTGCTACCTATGCTCCAGATGTTAATTTCAGTAACATCACCTTTTCTGCACAGTGGAACATTAGGGTTTGCAGAAGTAAACAAAGTCAAAGTCTGTTCCACAGTATAGAGCATCAGATAGGTTAGTCAATTTAGCTTGCATTGGTGTATTCCAGCTCAATGAGCTCTCTACATGCAATACCTATACATTTGCAGATCACCCTGTGCAGTAATGTACACAAACCTATCACAAATTGCATTGAATACAAAGCAAAGCACACAACTCAATGAAGTGTACAGTTCAATTTTGCTGAAAACCAGTATGTGCTAACATGATGTAAACCTTATTATTATGCTCACCATATGATTTAGAGTAGTCTGCAACCAATTTTATGAGTGTGCTACCTAAGCTCAAGATGTTACTTTCAGTAACATCAGCTTTTCTACACACTGGAACATAACCGTTTGCAGAACTTAACCAAGTCAATGACAGTTCATCTGCAAAGGGTGCCAGATAGGTTACTGAATTCAGCTCGCATTGGTTTATTCCATGGCATTGTGCACTCTACATGCAATATCTGTACAGTTCCAGATCACCTTTTGTAGTTATATACATGACCTTATCACAAAATACAATGAATAGAAAGTTAAGCATTCAACTCAAAGGAGTGTATTGTTCAATCTTCCTGGAAACCAATATGTGTTAACATGATGTAAACCTTATTATTATAGTCACCATACGATTTAGAATAGTCTGCAACCAATTTTATGAGTGTGCTACCTAAGCTCAAAATGTTACGTTCAGTAACATCAGCTTTTCTACACACTGGAACATTAGCGTTTGCAGAAGTAAACCAAGTCAATGGCAGTTCATATGCAAAGGATGCCAGATAGGTTACTGAATTCAACTTGCATTGGGGTATTCCATGGCATTGTGCACTCTACATGCAATATCTGTACAGTTCCAGATCACCTTTTGTAGTTATATACATGACCTTATCACAAAATACAATGAATGGAAAGTTAAGCATTCAACTCAAAGGAGTGTATTGTTCAATCTTCCTGGAAACCAATATGTGTTAACATGATGTAAACCTTATTATTATACTCACCATACGATTTAGAATAGTCTGCAACCAATTTTATGAGTGTGCTACCTAAGCTCAAGATGTTACGTTCAGTAACATCAGCTTTTCTACACACTGGAACATTAGCGTTTGCAGAAGTAAACCAAGTCAATGGCAGTTCATATGAAAAGGGTGCCAGATAGGTTACTGAATTCAACTTGCATTGGGGTATTCCATGGCATTGTGCACTCTACATGCAATATCTGTACAGTTCCAGATCACCTAGTGTAGTTATATACATGACATCACAAAATACAATGAATTGAAAGTTAAGCATTCAACTCAAAGGAGTGTATTATTCAATTTCGCTGGAAACCAATATGTGCTAACATGATGTAAACCTTATTATTATACTCACCATATGATTTAGAGTAGTCTGCAACCAATTTTATGAGTGTGCTACCTATGCTCCAGATGTTAATTTCAGTAACATCACCTTTTCTGCACAGTGGAACATTAGGGTTTGCAGAAGTAAACAAAGTCAAAGTCTGTTCCACAGTATAGAGCATCAGATAGGTTAGTCAATTTAGCTTGCATTGGTGTATTCCAGCTCAATGAGCTCTCTACATGCAATACCTATACATTTGCAGATCACCCTGTGCAGTAATGTACACAAACCTATCACAAATTGCATTGAATACAAAGCAAAGCACACAACTCAATGAAGTGTACAGTTCAATTTTGCTGAAAACCAGTATGTGCTAACATGATGTAAACCTTATTATTATGCTCACCATATGATTTAGAGTAGTCTGCAACCAATTTTATGAGTGTGCTACCTAAGCTCAAGATGTTACTTTCAGTAACATCAGCTTTTCTACACACTGGAACATAACCGTTTGCAGAACTTAACCAAGTCAATGACAGTTCATCTGCAAAGGGTGCCAGATAGGTTACTGAATTCAGCTCGCATTGGTTTATTCCATGGCATTGTGCACTCTACATGCAATATCTGTACAGTTCCAGATCACCTTTTGTAGTTATATACATGACCTTATCACAAAATACAATGAATAGAAAGTTAAGCATTCAACTCAAAGGAGTGTATTGTTCAATCTTCCTGGAAACCAATATGTGTTAACATGATGTAAACCTTATTATTATAGTCACCATACGATTTAGAATAGTCTGCAACCAATTTTATGAGTGTGCTACCTAAGCTCAAAATGTTACGTTCAGTAACATCAGCTTTTCTACACACTGGAACATTAGCGTTTGCAGAAGTAAACCAAGTCAATGGCAGTTCATATGCAAAGGATGCCAGATAGGTTACTGAATTCAACTTGCATTGGGGTATTCCATGGCATTGTGCACTCTACATGCAATATCTGTACAGTTCCAGATCACCTTTTGTAGTTATATACATGACCTTATCACAAAATACAATGAATGGAAAGTTAAGCATTCAACTCAAAGGAGTGTATTGTTCAATCTTCCTGGAAACCAATATGTGTTAACATGATGTAAACCTTATTATTATACTCACCATACGATTTAGAATAGTCTGCAACCAATTTTATGAGTGTGCTACCTAAGCTCAAGATGTTACGTTCAGTAACATCAGCTTTTCTACACACTGGAACATTAGCGTTTGCAGAAGTAAACCAAGTCAATGGCAGTTCATATGCAAACGGTGCCAGATAGGTTACTGAATTCAACTTGCATTGGGGTATTAAATGGCATTGTGCTCTCTACATGCAATATCTGTACAGTTCCAGATCACCTTGTGTAGTTATATACATGACCTTATCACAAAATACAATGAATAGAAAGTTAAGCATTCAACTCAAAGGAGTGTATTGTTCAATCTTACTGGAAACCAATATGTGTTAACATGATGTAAACCTTATTATTATACTCACCATACGATTTAGAATAGTCTGCAACCAATTTTATGAGTGTGCTACCTAAGCTCAAGATGTTACGTTCAGTAACATCAGCTTTTCTACACACTGGAACATTAGCGTTTGCAGAAGTAAACCAAGTCAATGGCAGTTCATATGCAAAGGGTGCCAGATAGGTTACTGAATTCAACTTGCATTGGGGTATTCCATGGCATTGTGCACTCTACATGCAATATCTGTACAGTTCCAGATCAACTAGTGCAGTTATATACATGACATCACAAAATACAATGAATTGAAAGTTAAGCATTCTACTCAAAGGAGTGTATTGTTCAATTTCGCTGTTAACCAATATGTGCTAACATGATGTAAACCTTATTATTATACTCACCATATGATTTAGAATAGTCTGCAACCAATTTTATGAGTGTGCTACCTAAGCTCAAGATGTTACGTTCAGTAACATCAGCTTTTCTACACACTGGAACATTAGCGTTTGCAGAAGTAAACCAAGTCAATGGCAGTTCATATGAAAAGGGTGCCAGATAGGTTACTGAATTCAACTTGCATTGGGGTATTCCATGGCATTGTGCACTCTACATGCAATATCTGTACAGTTCCAGATCACCTAGTGTAGTTATACACATGACATCACAAAATACAATGAATTGAAAGTTAAGCATTCAACTCAAAGGAGTGTATTATTCAATTTCGCTGGAAACCAATATGTGCTAACATGATGTAAACCTTATTATTATACTCACCATATGATTTAGAGTAGTCTGCAACCAATTTTATGAGTGTGCTACCTATGCTCCAGATGTTAATTTCAGTAACATCACCTTTTCTGCACAGTGGAACATTAGGGTTTGCAGAAGTAAACAAAGTCAAAGTCTGTTCCACAGTATAGAGCATCAGATAGGTTAGTCAATTTAGCTTGCATTGGTGTATTCCAGCTCAATGAGCTCTCTACATGCAATACCTATACATTTGCAGATCACCCTGTGCAGTTATATACACAAACCGATCACAAATTGCATTGAATACAAAGCAAAGCACACAACTCAATGAAGTGTACAGTTCAATTTTGCTGAAAACCAGTATGTGCTAACATGATGTAAACCTTATTATTATGCTCACCATATGATTTAGAGTAGTCTGCAACCAATTTTATGAGTGTGCTACCTAAGCTCAAGATGTTACTTTCAGTAACATCAGCTTTTCTACACATTGGAACATAACCGTTTGCAGAACTTAACCAAGTCAATGACAGTTCATCTGCAAAGGGTGCCAGATAGTTTATTGAATTCAGCTCGCATTGGTTTATTCCATGGCATTGTGCACTCTACATGCAATATCTGTACAGTTCCAGATCACCTTTTGTAGTTATATACATGACCTTATCACAAAATACAATGAATAGAAAGTTAAGCATTCAACTCAAAGGAGTGTATTGTTCAATCTTCCTGGAAACCAATATGTGTTAACATGATGTAAACCTTATTATTATAGTCACCATACGATTTAGAATAGTCTGCAACCAATTTTATGAGTGTGCTACCTAAGCTCAAGATGTTACGTTCAGTAACATCAGCTTTTCTACACACTGGAACATTAGCGTTTGCAGAAGTAAACCAAGTCAATGGCAGTTCATATGCAAAGGATGCCAGATAGGTTACTGAATTCAACTTGCATTGGGGTATTCCATGGCATTGTGCACTCTACATGCAATATCTGTACAGTTCCAGATCACCTTTTGTAGTTATATACATGACCTTATCACAAAATACAATGAATGGAAAGTTAAGCATTCAACTCAAAGGAGTGTATTGTTCAATCTTCCTGGAAACCAATATGTGTTAACATGATGTAAACCTTATTATTATACTCACCATACGATTTAGAATAGTCTGCAACCAATTTTATGAGTGTGCTACCTAAGCTCAAGATGTTACGTTCAGTAACATCAGCTTTTCTACACACTGGAACATTAGCGTTTGCAGAAGTAAACCAAGTCAATGGCAGTTCATATGCAAACGGTGCCAGATAGGTTACTGAATTCAACTTGCATTGGGGTATTAAATGGCATTGTGCACTCTACATGCAATATATGTACAGTTCCAGATCACCTTGTGTAGTTATATACATGACCTTATCACAAAATACAATGAATAGAAAGTTAAGCATTCAACTCAAAGGAGTGTATTGTTCAATCTTCCTGGAAACCAATATGTGTTAACATGATGTAAACCTTATTATTATACTCACCATACGATTTAGAATAGTCTGCAACCAATTTTATGAGTGTGCTACCTAAGCTCAAGATGTTACGTTCAGTAACATCAGCTTTTCTACACACTGGAACATTAGCGTTTGCAGAAGTAAACCAAGTCAATGGCAGTTCATATGCAAAGGGTGCCAGATAGGTTACTGAATTCAACTTGCATTGGGGTATTCCATGGCATTGTGCACTCTACATGCAATATCTGTACAGTTCCAGATCAACTAGTGTAGTTATATACATGACATCACAAAATACAATGAATTGAAAGTTAAGCATTCAACTCAAAGGAGTGTATTGTTCAATTTCGCTGGAAACCAATATGTGCTAACATGATGTAAACCTTATTATTATACTCACCATATGATTTAGAGTAGTCTGCAACCAATTTTATGAGTGTGCTACCTATGCTCCAGATGTTAATTTCAGTAACATCACCTTTTCTGCACAGTGGAACATTAGGGTTTGCAGAAGTAAACAAAGTCAAAGTCTGTTCCACAGTATAGAGCATCAGATAGGTTAGTCAATTTAGCTTGCATTGGTGTATTCCAGCTCAATGAGCTCTCTACATGCAATACCTATACATTTGCAGATCACCCTGTGCAGTTATATACACAAACCTATCACAAATTGCATTGAATACAAAGCAAAGCACACAACTCAATGAAGTGTACAGTTCAATTTTGCTGAAAACCAGTATGTGCTAACATGATGTAAACCTTATTATTATGCTCACCGTATGATTTAGAGTAGTCTGCAACCAATTTTATGAGTGTGCTACCTAAGCTCAAGATGTTACTTTCAGTAACATCAGCTTTTCTACACACTGGAACATTAGCGTTTGCAGAAGTAAACCAAGTCAATGGCAGTTCATATGCAAACGGTGCCAGATAGGTTACTGAATTCAACTTGCATTGGGGTATTAAATGGCATTGTGCACTCTACATGCAATATCTGTACAGTTCCAGATCACCTTGTGTAGTTATATACATGACCTTATCACAAAATACAATGAATAGAAAGTTAAGCATTCAACTCAAAGGAGTGTATTGTTCAATCTTCCTGGAAACCAATATGTGTTAACATGATGTAAACCTTATTATTATAGTCACCATACGATTTAGAATAGTCTGCAACCAATTTTATGAGTGTGCTACCTAAGCTCAAGATGTTACGTTCAGTAACATCAGCTTTTCTACACACTGGAACATTAGCGTTTGCAGAAGTAAACCAAGTCAATGGCAGTTCATATGCAAACGGTGCCAGATAGGTTACTGAATTCAACTTGCATTGGGGTATTCCATGGCATTGTGCACTCTACATGCAATATCTGTACAGTTCCAGATCACCCTGTGTAGTTATATACATGACCTTATCACAAAATACAATGAATGGAAAGTTAAGCATTCAACTCAAAGGAGTGTATTGTTCAATCTTCCTGGAAACCAATATGTGTTAACATGATGTAAACCTTATTATTATACTCACCATACGATTTAGAATAGTCTGCAACCAATTTTATGAGTGTGCTACCTAAGCTCAAGATGTTACGTTCAGTAACATCAGCTTTTCTACACACTGGAACATTAGCGTTTGCAGAAGTAAACCAAGTCAATGGCAGTTCATATGCAAAGGGTGCCAGATAGGTTACTGAATTCAACTTGCATTGGGGTATTCCATGGCATTGTGCACTCTACATGCAATATCTGTATAGTTCCAGATCAACTAGTGTAGTTATATGCATGACATCACAAAATACAATGAATTGAAAGTTAAGCATTCAACTCAAAGGAGTGTATTGTTGAATTTCGCTGTTAACCAATATGTGCTAACATGATGTAAACCTTATTATTATACTCACCATATGATTTAGAGTAGTCTGCAACCAATTTTATGAGTGTGCTACCTATGCTCCAGATGTTAATTTCAGTAACATCACCTTTTCTGCACAGTTGAACATTAGGGTTTGCAGAAGTAAACAAAGTCAAAGTCTGTTCCACAGTATAGAGCATCAGATAGGTTAGTCAATTCAGCTTGCATTGGTGTATTCCAGCTCAATGAGCTCTCTACATGCAATACCTATACATTTGCAGATCACCTTGTGCAGTTATATACACAAAGCTATCACAAATTGCATTGAATACAAAGCAAAGCACACAACTCAATGAAGTGTACAGTTCAATTTTGCTGAAAACCAGTATGTGCTAACATGATGTAAACCTTATTATTATGCTCACCATATGATTTAGAGTAGTCTGCAACCAATTTTATGAGTGTGCTACCTAAGCTCAAGATGTTACTTTCAGTAACATCAGCTTTTCTACACACTGGAACATAACCGTTTGCAGAACTTAACCAAGTCAATGACAGTTCATCTGCAAAAGGTGCCAGATAGGTTACTGAATTCAGCTTGCATTGGTTTATTCCATGGCATTGTGCACTCTACATGCAATATCTGTACAGTTCCAGATCACCTTTTGTAGTTATATACATGACCTTATCACAAAATACAATGAATAGAAAGTTAAGCATTCAACTCAAAGGAGTGTATTGTTCAATCTTCCTGGAAACCAATATGTGTTAACATGATGTAAACCTTATTATTATACTCACCATACGATTTAGAATAGTCTGCAACCAATTTTATGAGTGTGCTACCTAAGCTCAAGATGTTACGTTCAGTAACATCAGCTTTTCTACACACTGGAACATTAGCGTTTGCAGAAGTAAACCAAGTCAATGGCAGTTCATATGAAAAGGGTGCCAGATAGGTTACTGAATTCAACTTGCATTGGGGTATTCCATGGCATTGTGCACTCTACATGCAATATCTGTACAGTTCCAGATCACCTAGTGTAGTTATATACATGACATCACAAAATACAATGAATTAAAAGTTAAGCATTCAACTCAAAGGAGTGTATTGTTCAATTTCGCTGGAAACCAATATGTGCTAACATGATGTAAACCTTATTATTATACTCACCATATGATTTAGAGTAGTCTGCAACCAATTTTATGAGTGTGCTACCTAAGCTCAAGATGTTACGTTCAGTAACATCAGCTTTTCTACACACTGGAACATTAGCATTTGCAGAAGTAAACCAAGTCAATGGCAGTTCATATGAAAAGGGTGCCAGATAGGTTACTGAATTCAACTTGCATTGGGGTATTCCATGGCATTGTGCACTCTACATGCAATATTTGTACAGTTCCAGATCACCTAGTGTAGTTATATACATGACATCACAAAATACAATGAATTGAAAGTTAAGCATTCAACTCAAAGGAGTGTATTGTTCAATTTCGCTGGAAACCAATATGTGCTAACATGATGTAAACCTTATTATTATACTCACCATATGATTTAGAGTAGTCTGCAACCAATTTTATGAGTGTGCTACCTATGCTCCAGATGTTAATTTCAGTAACATCACCTTTTCTGCACAGTGGAACATTAGGGTTTGCAGAAGTAAACAAAGTCAAAGTCTGTTCCACAGTATAGAGCATCAGATAGGTTAGTCAATTTAGCTTGCATTGGTGTATTCCAGCTCAATGAGCTCTCTACATGCAATACCTATACATTTGCAGATCACCCTGTGCAGTAATATACACAAACCTATCACAAATTGCATTGAATACAAAGCAAAGCACACAACTCAATGAAGTGTACAGTTCAATTTTGCTGAAAACCAGTATGTGCTAACATGATGTAAACCTTATTATTATGCTCACCATATGATTTAGAGTAGTCTGCAACCAATTTTATGAGTGTGCTACCTAAGCTCAAGATGTTACTTTCAGTAACATCAGCTTTTCTACACACTGGAACATAACCGTTTGCAGAACTTAACCAAGTCAATGACAGTTCATCTGCAAAGGGTGCCAGATAGGTTACTGAATTCAGCTCGCATTGGTTTATTCCATGGCATTGTGCACTCTACATGCAATATCTGTACAGTTCCAGATCACCTTTTGTAGTTATATACATGACCTTATCACAAAATACAATGAATAGAAAGTTAAGCATTCAACTCAAAGGAGTGTATTGTTCAATCTTCCTGGAAACCAATATGTGTTAACATGATGTAAACCTTATTATTATAGTCACCATACGATTTAGAATAGTCTGCAACCAATTTTATGAGTGTGCTACCTAAGCTCAAGATGTTACGTTCAGTAACATCAGCTTTTCTACACACTGGAACATTAGCGTTTGCAGAAGTAAACCAAGTCAATGGCAGTTCATATGCAAAGGATGCCAGATAGGTTACTGAATTCAACTTGCATTGGGGTATTCCATGGCATTGTGCACTCTACATGCAATATCTGTACAGTTCCAGATCACCTTTTGTAGTTATATACATGACCTTATCACAAAATACAATGAATGGAAAGTTAAGCATTCAACTCAAAGGAGTGTATTGTTCAATCTTCCTGGAAACCAATATGTGTTAACATGATGTAAACCTTATTATTATACTCACCATACGATTTAGAATAGTCTGCAACCAATTTTATGAGTGTGCTACCTAAGCTCAAGATGTTACGTTCAGTAACATCAGCTTTTCTACACACTGGAACATTAGCGTTTGCAGAAGTAAACCAAGTCAATGGCAGTTCATATGCAAAGGGTGCCAGGTAGGTTACTGAATTCAACTTGCATTGGGGTATTCCATGGCATTGTGCACTCTACATGCAATATCTGTACAGTTCCAGATCAACTAGTGTAGTTATATACATGACATCACAAAATACAATGAATTGAAAGTTAAGCATTCAACTCAAAGGAGTGTATTGTTCAATTTCGCTGTTAACCAATATGTGCTAACATGATGTAAACCTTATTATTATACTCACCATACGATTTAGAATAGTCTGCAACCAATTTTATGAGTGTGCTACCTAAGCTCAAGATGTTACGTTCAGTAACATCAGCTTTTCTACACACTGGAACATTAGCGTTTGCAGAAGTAAACAAAGTCAAAGTCTGTTCCACAGTATAGAGCATCAGATAGGTTAGTCAATTTAGCTTGCATTGGTGTATTCCAGCTCAATGAGCTCTCTACATGCAATACCTATACATTTGCAGATCACCCTGTGCAGTTATATACACAAACCTATCACAAATTGCATTGAATACAAAGCAAAGCACACAACTCAATGAAGTGTACAGTTCAATTTTGCTGAAAACCAGTATGTGCTAACATGATGTAAACCTTATTATTATGCTCACCATATGATTTAGAGTAGTCTGCAACCAATTTTATGAGTGTGCTACCTAAGCTCAAGATGTTACTTTCAGTAACATCAGCTTTTCTACACACTGGAACATAACCGTTTGCAGAACTTAACCAAGTCAATGACAGTTCATCTGCAAAGGGTGCCAGATAGGTTACTGAATTCAGCTCGCATTGGTTTATTCCATGGCATTGTGCACTCTACATGCAATATCTGTACAGTTCCAGATCACCTTTTGTAGTTATATACATGACCTTATCACAAAATACAATGAATAGAAAGTTAAGCATTCAACTCAAAGGAGTGTATTGTTCAATCTTCCTGGAAACCAATATGTGTTAACATGATGTAAACCTTATTATTATACTCACCATACGATTTAGAATAGTCTGCAACCAATTTTATGAGTGTGCTACCTAAGCTCAAGATGTTACGTTCAGTAACATCAGCTTTTCTACACACTGGAACATTAGCGTTTGCAGAAGTAAACCAAGTCAATGGCAGTTCATATGCAAACGGTGCCAGATAGGTTACTGAATTCAACTTGCATTGGGGTATTAAATGGCATTGTGCACTCTACATGCAATATCTGTACAGTTCCAGATCACCTTGTGTAGTTATATACATGACCTTATCACAAAATACAATGAATAGAAAGTTAAGCATTCAACTCAAAGGAGTGTATTGTTCAATCTTCCTGGAAACCAATATGTGTTAACATGATGTAAACCTTATTATTATACTCACCATACGATTTAGAATAGTCTGCAACCAATTTTATGAGTGTGCTACCTAAGCTCAAGATGTTACGTTCAGTAACATCAGCTTTTCTACACACTGGAACATTAGCGTTTGCAGAAGTAAACCAAGTCAATGGCAGTTCATATGCAAAGGGTGCCAGATAGGTTACTGAATTCAACTTGCATTGGGGTATTCCATGGCATTGTGCACTCTACATGCAATATCTGTACAGTTCCAGATCAACTAGTGTAGTTATGTACATGACATCACAAAATACAATGAATTGAAAGTTAACCATTCAACTCAAAGGAGTGTATTGTTCAATTTCGCTGGAAACCAATATGTGCTAACATGATGTAAACCTTATTATTATACTCACCATATGATTTAGAGTAGTCTGCAACCAATTTTATGAGTGTGCTACCTATGCTCCAGATGTTAATTTCAGTAACATCACCTTTTCTGCACAGTGGAACATTAGGGTTTGCAGAAGTAAACAAAGTCAAAGTCTGTTCCACAGTATAGAGCATCAGATAGGTTAGTCAATTTAGCTTGCATTGGTGTATTCCAGCTCAATGAGCTCTCTACATGCAATACCTATACATTTGCAGATCACCCTGTGCAGTTATATACACAAACCTATCACAAATTGCATTGAATACAAAGCAAAGCACACAACTCAATGAAGTGTACAGTTCAATTTTGCTGAAAACCAGTATGTGCTAACATGATGTAAACCTTATTATTATGCTCACCATATGATTTAGAGTAGTCTGCAACCAATTTTATGAGTGTGCTACCTAAGCTCAAGATGTTACTTTCAGTAACATCAGCTTTTCTACACACTGGAACATAACCGTTTGCAGAACTTAACCAAGTCAATGACAGTTCATCTGCAAAGGGTGCCAGATAGGTTACTGAATTCAGCTCGCATTGGTTTATTCCATGGCATTGTGCACTCTACATGCAATATCTGTACAGTTCCAGATCACCTTTTGTAGTTATATACATGACCTTATCACAAAATACAATGAATAGAAAGTTAAGCATTCAACTCAAAGGAGTGTATTGTTCAATCTTCCTGGAAACCAATATGTGTTAACATGATGTAAACCTTATTATTATACTCACCATACGATTTAGAATAGTCTGCAACCAATTTTATGAGTGTGCTACCTAAGCTCAAGATGTTACGTTCAGTAACATCAGCTTTTCTACACACTGGAACATTAGCGTTTGCAGAAGTAAACCAAGTCAATGGCAGTTCATATGCAAGCGGTGCCAGATAGGTTACTGAATTCAACTTGCATTGGGGTATTAAATGGCATTGTGCACTCTACATGCAATATCTGTACAGTTCCAGATCACCTTGTGTAGTTATATACATGACCTTATCACAAAATACAATGAATAGAAAGTTAAGCATTCAACTCAAAGGAGTGTATTGTTCAATCTTCCTGGAAACCAATATGTGTTAACATGATGTAAACCTTATTATTATACTCACCATACGATTTAGAATAGTCTGCAACCAATTTTATGAGTGTGCTACCTAAGCTCAAGATGTTACGTTCAGTAACATCAGCTTTTCTACACACTGGAACATTAGCGTTTGCAGAAGTAAACCAAGTCAATGGCAGTTCATATGCAAAGGGTGCCAGATAGGTTACTGAATTCAACTTGCATTGGGGTATTCCATGGCATTGTGCACTCTACATGCAATATCTGTACAGTTCCAGATCAACTAGTGTAGTTATATACATGACATCACAAAATACAATGAATTGAAAGTTAAGCATTCAACTCAAAGGAGTGTATTGTTCAATTTCGCTGGAAACCAATATGTGCTAACATGATGTAAACCTTATTATTATACTCACCATATGATTTAGAGTAGTCTGCAACCAATTTTATGAGTGTGCTACCTATGCTCCAGATGTTAATTTCAGTAACATCACCTTTTCTGCACAGTGGAACATTAGGGTTTGCAGAAGTAAACAAAGTCAAAGTCTGTTCCACAGTATAGAGCATCAGATAGGTTAGTCAATTTAGCTTGCATTGGTGTATTCCAGCTCAATGAGCTCTCTACATGCAATACCTATACATTTGCAGATCACCCTGTGCAGTTATATACACAAACCTATCACAAATTGCATTGAATACAAAGCAAAGCACACAACTCAATGAAGTGTACAGTTCAATTTTGCTGAAAACCAGTATGTGCTAACATGATGTAAACCTTATTATTATGCTCACCATATGATTTAGAGTAGTCTGCAACCAATTTTATGAGTGTGCTACCTAAGCTCAAGATGTTACTTTCAGTAACATCAGCTTTTCTACACACTGGAACATAACCGTTTGCAGAACTTAACCAAGTCAATGACAGTTCATCTGCAAAGGGTGCCAGATAGGTTACTGAATTCAGCTCGCATTGGTTTATTCCATGGCATTGTGCACTCTACATGCAATATCTGTACAGTTCCAGATCACCTTTTGTAGTTATATACATGACCTTATCACAAAATACAATGAATAGAAAGTTAAGCATTCAACTCAAAGGAGTGTATTGTTCAATCTTCCTGGAAACCAATATGTGTTAACATGATGTAAACCTTATTATTATACTCACCATACGATTTAGAATAGTCTGCAACCAATTTTATGAGTGTGCTACCTAAGCTCAAGATGTTACGTTCAGTAACATCAGCTTTTCTACACACTGGAACATTAGCGTTTGCAGAAGTAAACCAAGTCAATGGCAGTTCATATGCAAACGGTGCCAGATAGGTTACTGAATTCAACTTGCATTGGGGTATTAAATGGCATTGTGCACTCTACATGCAATATCTGTACAGTTCCAGATCACCTTGTGTAGTTATATACATGACCTTATCACAAAATACAATGAATAGAAAGTTAAGCATTCAACTCAAAGGAGTGTATTGTTCAATCTTCCTGGAAACCAATATGTGTTAACATGATGTAAACCTTATTATTATACTCACCATACGATTTAGAATAGTCTGCAACCAATTTTATGAGTGTGCTACCTAAGCTCAAGATGTTACGTTCAGTAACATCAGCTTTTCTACACACTGGAACATTAGCGTTTGCAGAAGTAAACCAAGTCAATGGCAGTTCATATGCAAAGGGTGCCAGATAGGTTACTGAATTCAACTTGCATTGGGGTATTCCATGGCATTGTGCACTCTACATGCAATATCTGTACAGTTCCAGATCAACTAGTGTAGTTATATACATGACATCACAAAATACAATGAATTGAAAGTTAAGCATTCAACTCAAAGGAGTGTATTGTTCAATTTCGCTGGAAACCAATATGCGCTAACATGATGTAAACCTTATTATTATACTCACCATATAATTTAGAGTAGTCTGCAACCAATTTTATGAGTGTGCTACCTATGCTCCAGATGTTAATTTCAGTAACATCACCTTTTCTGCACAGTGGAACATTAGGGTTTGCAGAAGTAAACAAAGTCAAAGTCTGTTCCACAGTATAGAGCATCAGATAGGTTTGTCAATTCAGCTTGCATTGGTGTATTCCAGCTCAATGAGCACTCTACATGCAATACCTATACATTTGCAGATCACCTTGTGCAGTTATATACACAAACCTATCACAAATTGCATTGAATACAAAGTAAAGCACAGAACTCAATGAAGTGTACAGTTCAATTTTGCTGAAAACCAGTATGTGCTAACATGATGTAAACCTTATTATTATGCTCACCATATTATTTAGAGTAGTCTGCAACCAATTTTATGAGTGTGCTACCTAAGCTCAAGATGTTACTTTCAGTAACATCAGCTTTTCTACACACTGGAACATAACCGTTTGCAGAACTTAACCAAGTCAATGACAGTTCATCTGCAAAAGGTGCCAGATAGGTTACTGAATTCAGCTTGCATTGGTTTATTCCATGGCATTGTGCACTCTACATGCAATATCTGTACAGTTCCAGATCACCTTTTGTAGTTATATACATGACCTTATCACAAAATACAATGAATAGAAAGTTAAGCATTCAACTCAAAGGAGTGTATTGTTCAATCTTCCTGGAAACCAATATGTGTTAACATGATGTAAACCTTATTATTATACTCACCATACGATTTAGAATAGTCTGCAACCAATTTTATGAGTGTGCTACCTAAGCTCAAGATGTTACGTTCAGTAATATCAGCTTTTCTACACACTGGAACATTAGCGTTTGCAGAAGTAAACCAAGTCAATGGCAGTTCATATGCAAACGGTGCCAGATAGGTTACTGAATTCAACTTGCATTGGGGTATTAAATGGCATTGTGCACTCTACATGCAATATCTGTACAGTTCCAGATCACCTTGTGTAGTTATATACATGACCTTATCACAAAATACAATGAATAGAAAGTTAAGCATTCAACTCAAAGGAGTGTATTGTTCAATCTTCCTGGAAACCAATATGTGTTAACATGATGTAAACCTTATTATTATACTCACCATACGATTTAGAATAGTCTGCAACCAATTTTATGAGTGTGCTACCTAAGCTCAAGATGTTACGTTCAGTAACATCAGCTTTTCTACACACTGGAACATTAGCGTTTGCAGAAGTAAACCAAGTCAATGGCAGTTCATATGCAAAGGGTGCCAGATAGGTTACTGAATTCAACTTGCATTGGGGTATTCCATGGCATTGTGCACTCTACATGCAATATCTGTACAGTTCCAGATCAACTAGTGTAGTTATATACATGACATCACAAAATACAATGAATTGAAAGTTAAGCATTCAACTCAAAGGAGTGTATTGTTCAATTTCGCTGTTAACCAATATGTGCTAACATGATGTAAACCTTATTATTATACTCACCATACGATTTAGAATAGTCTGCAACCAATTTTATGAGTGTGCTACCTAAGCTCAAGATGTTACGTTCAGTAACATCAGCTTTTCTACACACTGGAACATTAGCGTTTGCAGAAGTAAACCAAGTCAATGGCAGTTCATATGAAAAGGGTGCCAGATAGGTTACTGAATTCAACTTGCATTGGGGTATTCCATGGCATTGTGCACTCTACATGCAATATCTGTACAGTTCCAGATCACCTAGTGTAGTTATATACATGACATCACAAAATACAATGAATTGAAAGTTAAGCATTCAACTCAAAGGAGTGTATTATTCAATTTCGCTGGAAACCAATATGTGCTAACATGATGTAAACCTTATTATTATACTCACCATATGATTTAGAGTAGTCTGCAACCAATTTTATGAGTGTGCTACCTATGCTCCAGATGTTAATTTCAGTAACATCACCTTTTCTGCACAGTGGAACATTAGGGTTTGCAGAAGTAAACAAAGTCAAAGTCTGTTCCACAGTATAGAGCATCAGATAGGTTAGTCAATTTAGCTTGCATTGGTGTATTCCAGCTCAATGAGCTCTCTACATGCAATACCTATACATTTGCAGATCACCCTGTGCAGTTATATACACAAACCTATCACAAATTGCATTGAATACAAAGCAAAGCACACAACTCAATGAAGTGTACAGTTCAATTTTGCTGAAAACCAGTATGTGCTAACATGATGTAAACCTTATTATTATGCTCACCATATGATTTAGAGTAGTCTGCAACCAATTTTATGAGTGTGCTACCTAAGCTCAAGATGTTACTTTCAGTAACATCAGCTTTTCTACACACTGGAACATAACCGTTTGCAGAACTTAACCAAGTCAATGACAGTTCATCTGCAAAGGGCGCCAGATAGGTTACTGAATTCAGCTCGCATTGGTTTATTCCATGGCATTGTGCACTCTACATGCAATATCTGTACAGTTCCAGATCACCTTTTGTAGTTATATACATGACCTTATCACAAAATACAATGAATAGAAAGTTAAGCATTCAACTCAAAGGAGTGTATTGTTCAATCTTCCTGGAAACCAATATGTGTTAACATGATGTAAACCTTATTATTATACTTACCATACGATTTAGAATAGTCTGCAACCAATTTTATGAGTGTGCTACCTAAGCTCAAGATGTTACGTTCAGTAACATCAGCTTTTCTACACACTGGAACATTAGCGTTTGCAGAAGTAAACCAAGTCAATGGCAGTTCATATGCAAACGGTGCCAGATAGGTTAATGAATTCAACTTGCATTGGGGTATTAAATGGCATTGTGCACTCTACATGCAATATCTGTACAGTTCCAGATCACCTTGTGTAGTTATATACATGACCTTATCACAAAATACAATGAATAGAAAGTTAAGCATTCAACTCAAAGGAGTGTATTGTTCAATCTTCCTGGAAACCAATATGTGTTAACATGATGTAAACCTTATTATTATACTCACCATACGATTTAGAATAGTCTGCAACCAATTTTATGAGTGTGCTACCTAAGCTCAAGATGTTACGTTCAGTAACATCAGCTTTTCTACACACTGGAACATTAGCGTTTGCAGAAGTAAACCAAGTCAATGGCAGTTCATATGCAAAGGGTGCCAGATAGGTTACTGAATTCAACTTGCATTGGGGTATTCCATGGCATTGTGCACTCTACATGCAATATCTGTACAGTTCCAGATCAACTAGTGTAGTTATATACATGACATCACAAAATACAATGAATTGAAAGTTAAGCATTCAACTCAAAGGAGTGTATTGTTCAATTTCGCTGGAAACCAATATGTGCTAACATGATGTAAACCTTATTATTATACTCACCATATGATTTAGAGTAGTCTGCAACCAATTTTATGAGTGTGCTACCTATGCTCCAGATGTTAATTTCAGTAACATCACCTTTTCTGCACAGTGGAACATTAGGGTTTGCAGAAGTAAACAAAGTCAAAGTCTGTTCCACAGTATAGAGCATCAGATAGGTTTGTCAATTCAGCTTGCATTGGTGTATTCCAGCTCAATGAGCACTCTACATGCAATACCTATACATTTGCAGATCACCTTGTGCAGTTATATACACAAACCTATCACAAATTGCATTGAATACAAAGCAAAGCACAGAACTCAATGAAGTGTACAGTTCAATTTTGCTGAAAACCAGTATGTGCTAACATGATGTAAACCTTATTATTATGCTCACCATATTATTTAGAGTAGTCTGCAACCAATTTTATGAGTGTGCTACCTAAGCTCAAGATGTTACTTTCAGTAACATCAGCTTTTCTACACACTGGAACATAACCGTTTGCAGAACTTAACCAAGTCAATGACAGTTCATCTGCAAAAGGTGCCAGATAGGTTACTGAATTCAGCTTGCATTGGTTTATTCCATGGCATTGTGCACTCTACATGCAATATCTGTACAGTTCCAGATCACCTTTTGTAGTTATATACATGACCTTATCACAAAATACAATGAATAGAAAGTTAAGCATTCAACTCAAAGGAGTGTATTGTTCAATCTTCCTGGAAACCAATATGTGTTAACATGATGTAAACCTTATTATTATACTCACCATACGATTTAGAATAGTCTGCAACCAATTTTATGAGTGTGCTACCTAAGCTCAAGATGTTACGTTCAGTAATATCAGCTTTTCTACACACTGGAACATTAGCGTTTGCAGAAGTAAACCAAGTCAATGGCAGTTCATATGCAAACGGTGCCAGATAGGTTACTGAATTCAACTTGCATTGGGGTATTCCATGGCATTGTGCACTCTACATGCAATATCTGTACAGTTCCAGATCACCCTGTGTAGTTATATACATGACCTTATCACAAAATACAATGAATAGAAAGTTAAGCATTCAACTCAAAGGAGTGCATTGTTCAATCTTCCTGGAAACCAATATGTGTTAACATGATGTAAACCTTATTATTATACTCACCATACGATTTAGAATAGTCTGCAACCAATTTTATGAGTGTGCTACCTAAGCTCAAGATGTTACGTTCAGTAACATCAGCTTTTCTACACACTGGAACATTAGCGTTTGCAGAAGTAAACCAAGTCAATGGCAGTTCATATGCAAAGGGTGCCAGATAGGTTACTGAATTCAACTTGCATTGGGGTATTCCATGGCATTGTGCACTCTACATGCAATATCTGTACAGTTCCAGATCAACTAGTGTAGTTATATACATGACATCAGAAAATACAATGAATAGAAAGTTAAGCATTCAACTCAAAGGAGTGTATTGTTGAATTTCGCTGTTAACCAATATGTGCTAACATGATGTAAACCTTATTATTATACTCACCATATGATTTAGAGTAGTCTGCAACCAATTTTATGAGTGTGCTACCTATGCTCCAGATGTTAATTTCAGTAACATCACCTTTTCTGCACAGTTGAACATTAGGGTTTGCAGAAGTAAACAAAGTCAAAGTCTGTTCCACAGTATAGAGCATCAGATAGGTTATGGAATTCAGCTTGCATTGGTGTATTCCAGCTCAATGAGCTCTCTACATGCAATATCTAGACATTTGCAGATCACCTTGTACAGTTATATACACAAACCTATCACAAATTGCATTGAATACAAAGCAAAGCACCCAACTCAATGAAGTGTACAGTTCAATTTTGCTGGAAACCAATATGTGTTAAGATGTTGTAAACGTTATTATTATACTCACCATACGATTTAGAGTAGTCTGCAACCAATTTTATGAGTGTGCTACCTAAGCTCAAGATGTTACTTTAGGTAACATCAGCTTTTCTACACACTGGAACATTAGCGTTTGCAGAAGTAAACCAAGTCAATGGCAGTTCATCTGCAAAGGGTGCTAGATAGTTTACTGAATTCAACTTGCATTGGGGTATTCCATGTCACAGAGCAATCTACATGCAATATCTAGACAGTTCTGGCTCACCTTGTGTAGTTATATACACAAACTTATCAGAAAATGCATTGAATAGAAAGCAAAGCATTTAACTCAATGAAGTGTCCTGTTCAATTTTGCTGAAAACCAGTATGTGCTAACATGATGTAAACCTTATTATTATACTCACCATATGATTTAGAGTAGTCTGCAACCAATTTTATGAGTGTGCTAGTTAGCACCAGAAGTTGCTTTCAGGAACAGCAAGCTTTCTCCACACGAACATTAGCGTTTGCAGAAGTAAACAAAGTCAAAGACTGTTCCACAGTATAGAGCATCAGATAGGTTAGTGAATTCAGCTTGCATTGGTGTATTCCAGCTCAATGAGCTCTCTACATGCAATACCTAGACATTTGCAGATCACCTTGTGCAGTTATATACACAAACCTATCACAAATTGCATTGAATACAAAGCAAAGCACACAACTCAATGAAGTGTACAGTTCAATTTTGCTGAAAACCAGTATGTGCTAACATGATGTAAACCTTATTATTATGCTCACCATATGATTTAGAGTAGTCTGCAACCAATTTTATGAGTGTGCTACCTAAGCTCAAGATGTTACTTTCAGTAACATCAGCTTTTCTACACACTGGAACATAACCGTTTGCAGTACTTAACCAAGTCAATGACAGTTCATCTGCAAAGGGTGCCAGATAGGTTACTGAATTCAGCTCGCATTGGGGTATTCCATGGCATTGTGCACTCTACATGCAATATCTGTACAGTTCCAGATCACCCTGTGTAGTTATATACATGACCTTATCACAAAATACAATGAATAGAAAGTTAAGCATTCAACTCAAAGGAGTGTATTGTTCAATCTTCCTGGAAACCAATATGTGTTAACATGATGTAAACCTTATTATTATACTCACCATACGATTTAGAATAGTCTGCAACCAATTTTATGAGTGTGCTACCTAAGCTCAAGATGTTACGTTCAGTAACATCAGCTTTTCTACACACTGGAACATTAGCGTTTGCAGAAGTAAACCAAGTCAATGGCAGTTCATATGCAAAGGGTGCCAGATAGGTTACTGAATTCAACTTGCATTGGGGTATTCCATGGCATTGTGCACTCTACATCCAATATCTGTACAGTTCCAGATCAACTAGTGTAGTTATATACATGACATCACAAAATACAATGAATAGAAAGTTAAGCATTCAACTCAAAGGAGTGTATTGTTGAATTTCGCTGTTAACCAATATGTGCTAACATGATGTAAACCTTATTATTATACTCACCATATGATTTAGAGTAGTCTGCAACCAATTTTATGAGTGTGCTACCTATGGTCCAGATGTTAATTTCAGTAACATCACCTTTTCTGCACAGTTGAACATTAGGGTTTGCAGAAGTAAACAAAGTCAAAGTCTGTTCCACAGTATAGAGCATCAGATAGGTTATGGAATTCAGCTTGCATTGGTGTATTCCAGCTCAATGAGCTCTCCACATGCAATATCTAGACATTTGCAGATCACCTTGTACAGTTATATACACAAACCTATCACAAATTGCATTGAATACAAAGCAAAGCACCCAACTCAATGAAGTGTACAGTTCAATTTTGCTGGAAACCAATATGTGTTAAGATGTTGTAAACGTTATTATTATACTCACCATACGATTTAGAGTAGTCTGCAACCAATTTTATGAGTGTGCTACCTAAGCTCAAGATGTTACTTTAGGTAACATCAGCTTTTCTACACACTGGAACATTAGCGTTTGCAGAAGTAAACCAAGTCAATGGCAGTTCATCTGCAAAGGGTGCTAGATAGTTTACTGAATTCAACTTGCATTGGGGTATTCCATGTCACAGAGCAATCTACATGCAATATCTAGACAGTTCTGGCTCACCTTGTGTAGTTATATACACAAACTTATCAGAAAATGCATTGAATAGAAAGCAAAGCATTTAACTCAATGAAGTGTCCTGTTCAATTTTGCTGAAAACCAGTATGTGCTAACATGATGTAAACCTTATTATTATACTCACCATATGATTTAGAGTAGTCTGCAACCAATTTTATGAGTGTGCTAGTTAGCACCAGAAGTTGCTTTCAGGAACAGCAAGCTTTCTCCACACGAACATTAGCGTTTGCAGAAGTAAACAAAGTCAAAGACTGTTCCACAGTATAGAGCATCAGATAGGTTAGTGAATTCAGCTTGCATTGGTGTATTCCAGCTCAATGAGCTCTCTACATGCAATACCTAGACATTTGCAGATCACCTTGTGCAGTTATATACACAAACCTATCACAAATTGCATTGAATACAAAGCAAAGCACACAACTCAATGAAGTGTACAGTTCAATTTTGCTGAAAACCAGTATGTGCTAACATGATGTAAACCTTATTATTATGCTCACCATATGATTTAGAGTAGTCTGCAACCAATTTTATGAGTGTGCTACCTAAGCTCAAGATGTTACTTTCAGTAACATCAGCTTTTCTACACACTGGAACATAACCGTTTGCAGTACTTAACCAAGTCAATGACAGTTCATCTGCAAAGGGTGCCAGATAGGTTACTGAATTCAGCTTGCATTGGTTTATTCCATGGCATTGTGCACTCTACATGCAATATCTGTACAGTTCCAGATCACCTTTTGTAGTTATATACATGACCTTATCACAAAATACAATGAATGGAAAGTTAAGCATTCAACTCAAAGGAGTGTATTGTTCAATCTTCCTGGAAACCAATATGTGTTAACATGATGTAAACCTTATTATTATACTCACCATACGATTTAGAATAGTCTGCAACCAATTTTATGAGTGTGCTACCTAAGCTCAAGATGTTACGTTCAGTAACATCAGCTTTTCTACACACTGGAACATTAGCGTTTGCAGAAGTAAACCAAGTCAATGGCAGTTCATATGCAAACGGTGCCAGATAGGTTACTGAATTCAACTTGCATTGGGGTATTCCATGGCATTGTGCACTCTACATGCAATATCTGTACAGTTCCAGATCACCCTGTGTAGTTATATACATGACCTTATCACAAAATACAATGAATAGAAAGTTAAGCATTCAACTCAAAGGAGTGTATTGTTCAATCTTCCTGGAAACCAATATGTGTTAACATCATGTAAACGTTATTATTATACTCACCATATGATTTAGAGTAGTCTGCAACCAATTTTATGAGTGTGCTACCTATGCTCCAGATGTTAATTTCAGTAACATCACCTTTTCTGCACAGTGGAACATTAGGGTTTGCAGAAGTAAACAAAGTCAAAGACTGTTCCACAGTATAGAGCATCAGATAGGTTATGGAATTCAGCTTGCAGTGGTGTATTCCAGCTCAATGAGCTCTCTACATGCAATACCTAGACATTTGCAGATCACCTTATACAGTTATATACCATGAATAGAAAGTAAAGCATTCAACTCAGTGTATCGTTCAATTTTGCTGAAAACCAATATGTGCTAACATGATGTAAACCTTATTATTATACTCACCATATGATTTAGAGTAGTCTGCAACCAATTTTATGAGTGTGCTACCTAAGCTCAAGATGTTACTTTCAGTAACATCAGCTTTTCTACACACTGGAACATAACCGTTTGCAGAACTTAACCAAGTCAATGACAGTTCATCTGCAAAGGGTGCCAGATAGGTTACTGAATTCAGCTTGCATTGGTTTATTCCATGGCATTGTGCACTCTACATGCAATATCTGTACAGTTCCAGATCACCTTGTGTAGTTATATACATGACCTTATCACAAAATACAATGAATAGAAAGTTAAGCATTCAACTCAAAGGAGTGTATCGTTCAATTTTGCTGAAAACCAATATGTGCTAACATGATGTAAACCTTATTATTATACTCACCATATGATTTAGAGTAGTCTGCAACCAATTTTATGAGTGTGCTACCTAAGCTCAAGATGTTACTTTCAGTAACATCAGCTTTTCTACACACTGGAACATAACCGTTTGCAGAACTTAACCAAGTCAATGACAGTTCATCTGCAAAGGGTGCCAGATAGGTTACTGAATTCAGCTTGCATTGGTTTATTCCATGGCATTGTGCACTCTACATGCAATATCTGTACAGTTCCAGATCACCTTTTGTAGTTATATACATGACCTTATCACAAAATACAATGAATAGAACGTTAAGCATTCAACTCAAATGAGTGTATTGTTCAATCTTCCTGGAAACCAATATGTGTTAACATGATGTAAACCTTATTATTATACTCACCATACGATTTAGAATAGTCTGCAACCAATTTTATGAGTGTGCTACCTAAGCTCAAGATGTTACGTTCAGTAACATCAGCTTTTCTACACACTGGAACATTAGCGTTTGCAGAAGTAAACCAAGTCAATGGCAGTTCATATGCAAACGGTGCCAGATAGGTTACTGAATTCAACTTGCATTGGGGTATTCCATGGCATTGTGCACTCTACATGCAATATCTGTACAGTTCCAGATCACCTTGTGTAGTTATATACATGACCTTATCACAAAATACAATGAATAGAAAGTTAAGCATTCAACTCAAAGGAGTGTATTGTTCAATCTTCCTGGAAACCAATATGTGTTAACATGATGTAAACCTTATTATTATACTCACCATACGATTTAGAATAGTCTGCAACCAATTTTATGAGTGTGCTACCTAAGCTCAAGATGTTACGTTCAGTAACATCAGCTTTTCTACACACTGGAACATTAGCTTTTGCAGAAGTAAACCAAGTCAATGGCAGTTCATATGAAAAGGGTGCCAGATAGGTTACTGAATTCAACTTGCATTGGGGTATTCCATGGCATTGTGCACTCTACATGCAATATCTGTACAGTTCCAGATCACCTAGTGTAGTTATATACATGACATCACAAAATACAATGAATTAAAAGTTAAGCATTCAACTCAAAGGAGTGTATTGTTCAATTTCGCTGGAAACCAATATGTGCTAACATGATGTAAACCTTATTATTATACTCACCATATGATTTAGAGTAGTCTGCAAACAATTTTATGAGTGTGCTACCTAAGCTCAAGATGTTACGTTCAGTAACATCAGCTTTTCTACACACTGGAACATTAGCGTTTGCAGAAGTAAACCAAGTCAATGGCAGTTCATATGCAAACGGTGCCAGATAGGTTACTGAATTCAACTTGCATTGGGGTATTCCATGGCATTGTGCACTCTACATGCAATATCTGTACAGTTCCAGATCACCTTTTGTAGTTATATACATGACCTTATCACAAAATACAATGAATGGAAAGTTAAGCATTCAACTCAAAGGAGTGTATTGTTCAATCTTCCTGGAAACCAATATGTGTTAACATAATGTAAACCTTATTATTATACTCACCATACGATTTAGAATAGTCTGCAACCAATTTTATGAGTGTGCTACCTAAGCTCAAGATGTTACGTTCAGTAACATCAGCTTTTCTACACACTGGAACATTAGCGTTTGCAGAAGTAAACCAAGTCAATGGCAGTTCATATGCAAACGGTGCCAGATAGGTTACTGAATTCAACTTGCATTGGGGTATTCCATGGCATTGTGCACTCTACATGCAATATTTGTACAGTTCCAGATCACCTAGTGTAGTTATATACATGACATCACAAAATACAATGAATTGAAAGTTAAGCATTCAACTCAAAGGAGTGTATTGTTCAATTTCGCTGGAAACCAATATGTGCTAACATGATGTAAACCTTATTATTATACTCACCATATGATTTAGAGTAGTCTGCAACCAATTTTATCAGTGTGCTACCTATGCTCCAGATGTTAATTTCAGTAACATCACCTTTTCTGCACAGTGGAACATTAGGGTTTGCAGAAGTAAACAAAGTCAAAGTCTGTTCCACAGTATAGAGCATCAGATAGGTTAGTCAATTCAGCTTGCATTGGTGTATTCCAGCTCAATGAGCTCTCTACATGCAATACCTAGACATTTGCAGATCACCTTGTGCAGTTATATACACAAACCTATCACAAATTGCATTGAATACAAAGCAAAGCACACAACTCAATGAAGTGTACAGTTCAATTTTGCTGAAAACCAGTATGTGCTAACATGATGTAAACCTTATTATTATGCTCACCATATGATTTAGAGTAGTCTGCAACCAATTTTATGAGTGTGCTACCTAAGCTCAAGATGTTACTTTCAGTAACATCAGCTTTTCTACACACTGGAACATAACCGTTTGCAGAACTTAACCAAGTCAATGACAGTTCATCTGCAAAGGGTGCCAGATAGGTTACTGAATTCAGCTCGCATTGGTTTATTCCATGGCATTGTGCACTCTACATGCAATATCTGTACAGTTCCAAATCACCTTTTGTAGTTATATACATGACCTTATCACAAAATACAATGAATAGAAAGTTAAGCATTCAACTCAAAGGAGTGTATTGTTCAATCTTCCTGGAAACCAATATGTGTTAACATGATGTAAACCTTATTATTATAGTCACCGTACGATTTAGAATAGTCTGCAACCAATTTTATGAGTGTGCTACCTAAGCTCAAGATGTTACGTTCAGTAACATCAGCTTTTCTACACACTGGAACATTAGCGTTTGCAGAAGTAAACCAAGTCAATGGCAGTTCATATGCAAAGGATGCCAGATAGGTTACTGAATTCAACTTGCATTGGGGTATTCCATGGCATTGTGCACTCTACATGCAATATCTGTACAGTTCCAGATCACCTTTTGTAGTTATATACATGACCTTATCACAAAATACAATGAATGGAAAGTTAAGCATTCAACTCAAAGGAGTGTATTGTTCAATCTTCCTGGAAACCAATATGTGTTAACATAATGTAAACCTTATTATTATACTCACCATACGATTTAGAATAGTCTGCAACCAATTTTATGAGTGTGCTACCTAAGCTCAAGATGTTACGTTCAGTAACATCAGCTTTTCTACACACTGGAACATTAGCGTTTGCAGAAGTAAACCAAGTCAATGGCAGTTCATATGCAAACGGTGCCAGATAGGTTACTGAATTCAACTTGCATTGGGGTATTCCATGGCATTGTGCACTCTACATGCAATATTTGTACAGTTCCAGATCACCTAGTGTAGTTATATACATGACATCACAAAATACAATGAATTGAAAGTTAAGCATTCAACTCAAAGGAGTGTATTGTTCAATTTCGCTGGAAACCAATATGTGCTAACATGATGTAAACCTTATTATTATACTCACCATATGATTTAGAGTAGTCTGCAACCAATTTTATCAGTGTGCTACCTATGCTCCAGATGTTAATTTCAGTAACATCACCTTTTCTGCACAGTGGAACATTAGGGTTTGCAGAAGTAAACAAAGTCAAAGTCTGTTCCACAGTATAGAGCATCAGATAGGTTAGTCAATTCAGCTTGCATTGGTGTATTCCAGCTCAATGAGCTCTCTACATGCAATACCTAGACATTTGCAGATCACCTTGTGCAGTTATATACACAAACCTATCACAAATTGCATTGAATACAAAGCAAAGCACACAACTCAATGAAGTGTACAGTTCAATTTTGCTGAAAACCAGTATGTGCTAACATGATGTAAACCTTATTATTATGCTCACCATATGATTTAGAGTAGTCTGCAACCAATTTTATGAGTGTGCTACCTAAGCTCAAGATGTTACTTTCAGTAACATCAGCTTTTCTACACACTGGAACATAACCGTTTGCAGAACTTAACCAAGTCAATGACAGTTCATCTGCAAAGGGTGCCAGATAGGTTACTGAATTCAGCTCGCATTGGTTTATTCCATGGCATTGTGCACTCTACATGCAATATCTGTACAGTTCCAAATCACCTTTTGTAGTTATATACATGACCTTATCACAAAATACAATGAATAGAAAGTTAAGCATTCAACTCAAAGGAGTGTATTGTTCAATCTTCCTGGAAACCAATATGTGTTAACATGATGTAAACCTTATTATTATAGTCACCGTACGATTTAGAATAGTCTGCAACCAATTTTATGAGTGTGCTACCTAAGCTCAAGATGTTACGTTCAGTAACATCAGCTTTTCTACACACTGGAACATTAGCGTTTGCAGAAGTAAACCAAGTCAATGGCAGTTCATATGCAAAGGATGCCAGATAGGTTACTGAATTCAACTTGCATTGGGGTATTCCATGGCATTGTGCACTCTACATGCAATATCTGTACAGTTCCAGATCACCTTTTGTAGTTATATACATGACCTTATCACAAAATACAATGAATGGAAAGTTAAGCATTCAACTCAAAGGAGTGTATTGTTCAATCTTCCTGGAAACCAATATGTGTTAACATGATGTAAACCTTATTATTATACTCACCATACGATTTAGAATAGTCTGCAACCAATTTTATGAGTGTGCTACCTAAGCTCAAGATGTTACGTTCAGTAACATCAGCTTTTCTACACACTGGAACATTAGCGTTTGCAGAAGTAAACCAAGTCAATGGCAGTTCATATGCAAACGGTGCCAGATAGGTTACTGAATTCAACTTGCATTGGGGTATTAAATGGCATTGTGCACTCTACATGCAATATCTGTACAGTTCCAGATCACCTTGTGTAGTTATATACATGACCTTATCACAAAATACAATGAATAGAAAGTTAAGCATTCAACTCAAAGGAGTGTATCGTTCAATCTTACTGGAAACCAATATGTGTTAACATGATGTAAACCTTATTATTATACTCACCATACGATTTAGAATAGTCTGCAACCAATTTTATGAGTGTGCTACCTAAGCTCAAGATGTTACGTTCAGTAACATCAGCTTTTCTACACACTGGAACATTAGCGTTTGCAGAAGTAAACCAAGTCAATGGCAGTTCATATGCAAAGGGTGCCAGATAGGTTACTGAATTCAACTTGCATTGGGGTATTCCATGGCATTGTGCACTCTACATGCAATATCTGTACAGTTCCAGATCAACTAGTGTAGTTATATACATGACATCACAAAATACAATGAATTGAAAGTTAAGCATTCAACTCAAAGGAGTGTATTGTTCAATTTCGCTGTTAACCAATATGTGCTAACATGATGTAAACCTTATTATTATACTCACCATACGATTTAGAATAGTCTGCAACCAATTTTATGAGTGTGCTACCTAAGCTCAAGATGTTACGTTCAGTAACATCAGCTTTTCTACACACTGGAACATTAGCGTTTGCAGAAGTAAACCAAGTCAATGGCAGTTCATATGAAAAGGGTGCCAGATAGGTTACTGAATTCAACTTGCATTGGGGTATTCCATGGCATTGTGCACTCTACATGCAATATCTGTACAGTTCCAGATCAACTAGTGTAGTTATATACATGACATCACAAAATACAATGAATTGAAAGTTAAGCATTCAACTCAAAGGAGTGTATTGTTCAATTTCGCTGTTAACCAATATGTGCTAACATGATGTAAACCTTATTATTATACTCACCATACGATTTAGAATAGTCTGCAACCAATTTTATGAGTGTGCTACCTAAGCTCAAGATGTTACGTTCAGTAACATCAGCTTTTCTACACACTGGAACATTAGCGTTTGCAGAAGTAAACCAAGTCAATGGCAGTTCATATGAAAAGGGTGCCAGATAGGTTACTGAATTCAACTTGCATTGGGGTATTCCATGGCATTGTGCACTCTACATGCAATATCTGTACAGTTCCAGATCACCTAGTGTAGTTATATACATGACATCACAAAATACAATGAATTGAAAGTTAAGCATTCAACTCAAAGGAGTGTATTATTCAATTTCGCTGGAAACCAATATGTGCTAACATGATGTAAACCTTATTATTATACTCACCATATGATTTAGAGTAGTCTGCAACCAATTTTATGAGTGTGCTACCTATGCTCCAGATGTTAATTTCAGTAACATCACCTTTTCTGCACAGTGGAACATTAGGGTTTGCAGAAGTAAACAAAGTCAAAGTCTGTTCCACAGTATAGAGCATCAGATAGGTTAGTCAATTCAGCTTGCATTGGTGTATTCCAGCTCAATGAGCTCTCTACATGCAATACCTAGACATTTGCAGATCACCTTGTGCAGTTATATACACAAACCTATCACAAATTGCATTGAATACAAAGCAAAGCACACAACTCAATGAAGTGTACAGTTCAATTTTGCTGAAAACCAGTATGTGCTAACATGATGTAAACCTTATTATTATGCTCACCATATGATTTAGAGTAGTCTGCAACCAATTTTATGAGTGTGCTACCTAAGCTCAAGATGTTACTTTCAGTAACATCAGCTTTTCTACACACTGGAACATAACCGTTTGCAGAACTTAACCAAGTCAATGACAGTTCATCTGCAAAGGGTGCCAGATAGGTTACTGAATTCAGCTCGCATTGGTTTATTCCATGGCATTGTGCACTCTACATGCAATATCTGTACAGTTCCAAATCACCTTTTGTAGTTATATACATGACCTTATCACAAAATACAATGAATAGAAAGTTAAGCATTCAACTCAAAGGAGTGTATTGTTCAATCTTCCTGGAAACCAATATGTGTTAACATGATGTAAACCTTATTATTATAGTCACCGTACGATTTAGAATAGTCTGCAACCAATTTTATGAGTGTGCTACCTAAGCTCAAGATGTTACGTTCAGTAACATCAGCTTTTCTACACACTGGAACATTAGCGTTTGCAGAAGTAAACCAAGTCAATGGCAGTTCATATGCAAAGGATGCCAGATAGGTTACTGAATTCAACTTGCATTGGGGTATTCCATGGCATTGTGCACTCTACATGCAATATCTGTACAGTTCCAGATCACCTTTTGTAGTTATATACATGACCTTATCACAAAATACAATGAATGGAAAGTTAAGCATTCAACTCAAAGGAGTGTATTGTTCAATCTTCCTGGAAACCAATATGTGTTAACATGATGTAAACCTTATTATTATACTCACCATACGATTTAGAATAGTCTGCAACCAATTTTATGAGTGTGCTACCTAAGCTCAAGATGTTACGTTCAGTAACATCAGCTTTTCTACACACTGGAACATTAGCGTTTGCAGAAGTAAACCAAGTCAATGGCAGTTCATATGCAAACGGTGCCAGATAGGTTACTGAATTCAACTTGCATTGGGGTATTAAATGGCATTGTGCACTCTACATGCAATATCTGTACAGTTCCAGATCACCTTGTGTAGTTATATACATGACCTTATCACAAAATACAATGAATAGAAAGTTAAGCATTCAACTCAAAGGAGTGTATCGTTCAATCTTACTGGAAACCAATATGTGTTAACATGATGTAAACCTTATTATTATACTCACCATACGATTTAGAATAGTCTGCAACCAATTTTATGAGTGTGCTACCTAAGCTCAAGATGTTACGTTCAGTAACATCAGCTTTTCTACACACTGGAACATTAGCGTTTGCAGAAGTAAACCAAGTCAATGGCAGTTCATATGCAAAGGGTGCCAGATAGGTTACTGAATTCAACTTGCATTGGGGTATTCCATGGCATTGTGCACTCTACATGCAATATCTGTACAGTTCCAGATCAACTAGTGTAGTTATATACATGACATCACAAAATACAATGAATTGAAAGTTAAGCATTCAACTCAAAGGAGTGTATTGTTCAATTTCGCTGTTAACCAATATGTGCTAACATGATGTAAACCTTATTATTATACTCACCATACGATTTAGAATAGTCTGCAACCAATTTTATGAGTGTGCTACCTAAGCTCAAGATGTTACGTTCAGTAACATCAGCTTTTCTACACACTGGAACATTAGCGTTTGCAGAAGTAAACCAAGTCAATGGCAGTTCATATGAAAAGGGTGCCAGATAGGTTACTGAATTCAACTTGCATTGGGGTATTCCATGGCATTGTGCACTCTACATGCAATATCTGTACAGTTCCAGATCACCTTTTGTAGTTATATACATGACCTTATCACAAAATACAATGAATGGAAAGTTAAGCATTCAACTCAAAGGAGTGTATTGTTCAATCTTCCTGGAAACCAATATGTGTTAACATGATGTAAACCTTATTATTATACTCACCATACGATTTAGAATAGTCTGCAACCAATTTTATGAGTGTGCTACCTAAGCTCAAGATGTTACGTTCAGTAACATCAGCTTTTCTACACACTGGAACATTAGCGTTTGCAGAAGTAAACCAAGTCAATGGCAGTTCATATGCAAACGGTGCCAGATAGGTTACTGAATTCAACTTGCATTGGGGTATTAAATGGCATTGTGCACTCTACATGCAATATCTGTACAGTTCCAGATCACCTTGTGTAGTTATATACATGACCTTATCACAAAATACAATGAATAGAAAGTTAAGCATTCAACTCAAAGGAGTGTATCGTTCAATCTTACTGGAAACCAATATGTGTTAACATGATGTAAACCTTATTATTATACTCACCATACGATTTAGAATAGTCTGCAACCAATTTTATGAGTGTGCTACCTAAGCTCAAGATGTTACGTTCAGTAACATCAGCTTTTCTACACACTGGAACATTAGCGTTTGCAGAAGTAAACCAAGTCAATGGCAGTTCATATGCAAAGGGTGCCAGATAGGTTACTGAATTCAACTTGCATTGGGGTATTCCATGGCATTGTGCACTCTACATGCAATATCTGTACAGTTCCAGATCAACTAGTGTAGTTATATACATGACATCACAAAATACAATGAATTGAAAGTTAAGCATTCAACTCAAAGGAGTGTATTGTTCAATTTCGCTGTTAACCAATATGTGCTAACATGATGTAAACCTTATTATTATACTCACCATACGATTTAGAATAGTCTGCAACCAATTTTATGAGTGTGCTACCTAAGCTCAAGATGTTACGTTCAGTAACATCAGCTTTTCTACACACTGGAACATTAGCGTTTGCAGAAGTAAACCAAGTCAATGGCAGTTCATATGAAAAGGGTGCCAGATAGGTTACTGAATTCAACTTGCATTGGGGTATTCCATGGCATTGTGCACTCTACATGCAATATCTGTACAGTTCCAGATCAACTAGTGTAGTTATATACATGACATCACAAAATACAATGAATTGAAAGTTAAGCATTCAACTCAAAGGAGTGTATTGTTCAATTTCGCTGTTAACCAATATGTGCTAACATGATGTAAACCTTATTATTATACTCACCATACGATTTAGAATAGTCTGCAACCAATTTTATGAGTGTGCTACCTAAGCTCAAGATGTTACGTTCAGTAACATCAGCTTTTCTACACACTGGAACATTAGCGTTTGCAGAAGTAAACCAAGTCAATGGCAGTTCATATGAAAAGGGTGCCAGATAGGTTACTGAATTCAACTTGCATTGGGGTATTCCATGGCATTGTGCACTCTACATGCAATATCTGTACAGTTCCAGATCACCTAGTGTAGTTATATACATGACATCACAAAATACAATGAATTGAAAGTTAAGCATTCAACTCAAAGGAGTGTATTATTCAATTTCGCTGGAAACCAATATGTGCTAACATGATGTAAACCTTATTATTATACTCACCATATGATTTAGAGTAGTCTGCAACCAATTTTATGAGTGTGCTACCTATGCTCCAGATGTTAATTTCAGTAACATCACCTTTTCTGCACAGTGGAACATTAGGGTTTGCAGAAGTAAACAAAGTCAAAGTCTGTTCCACAGTATAGAGCATCAGATAGGTTAGTCAATTTAGCTTGCATTGGTGTATTCCAGCTCAATGAGCTCTCTACATGCAATACCTATACATTTGCAGATCACCCTGTGCAGTTATATACACAAACCTATCACAAATTGCATTGAATACAAAGCAAAGCACACAACTCAATGAAGTGTACAGTTCAATTTTGCTGAAAACCAGTATGTGCTAACATGATGTAAACCTTATTATTATGCTCTCCATATGATTTAGAGTAGTCTGCAACCAATTTTATGAGTGTGCTACCTAAGCTCAAGATGTTACTTTCAGTAACATCAGCTTTTCTACACACTGGAACATAACCGTTTGCAGAACTTAACCAAGTCAATGACAGTTCATCTGCAAAGGGTGCCAGATAGGTTACTGAATTCAGCTCGCATTGGTTTATTCCATGGCATTGTGCACTCTACATGCAATATCTGTACAGTTCCAGATCACCTTTTGTAGTTATATACATGACCTTATCACAAAATACAATGAATAGAAAGTTAAGCATTCAACTCAAAGGAGTGTATTGTTCAATCTTCCTGGAAACCAATATGTGTTAACATGATGTAAACCTTATTATTATAGTCACCATACGATTTAGAATAGTCTGCAACCAATTTTATGAGTGTGCTACCTAAGCTCAAGATGTTATGTTCAGTAAAATCAGCTTTTCTACACACTGGAACATTAGCGTTTGCAGAAGTAAACCAAGTCAATGGCAGTTCATATGCAAAGGATGCCAGATAGGTTACTGAATTCAACTTGCATTGGGGTATTCCATGGCATTGTGCACTCTACATGCAATATCTGTACAGTTCCAGATCACCTTTTGTAGTTATATACATGACCTTATCACAAAATACAATGAATGGAAAGTTAAGCATTCAACTCAAAGGAGTGTATTGTTCAATCTTCCTGGAAACCAATATGTGTTAACATGATGTAAACCTTATTATTATACTCACCATACGATTTAGAATAGTCTGCAACCAATTTTATGAGTGTGCTACCTAAGCTCAAGATGTTACGTTGAGTAACATCAGCTTTTCTACACACTGGAACATTAGCGTTTGCAGAAGTAAACCAAGTCAATGGCAGTTCATATGCAAACGGTGCCAGATAGGTTACTGAATTCAACTTGCATTGGGGTATTAAATGGCATTGTGCACTCTACATGCAATATCTGTACAGTTCCAGATCACCTTGTGTAGTTATATACATGACCTTATCACAAAATACAATGAATAGAAAGTTAAGCATTCAACTCAAAGGAGTGTATTGTTCAATCTTACTGGAAACCAATATGTGTTAACATGATGTAAACCTTATTATTATACTCACCATACGATTTAGAATAGTCTGCAACCAATTTTATGAGTGTGCTACCTAAGCTCAAGATGTTACGTTCAGTAACATCAGCTTTTCTACACACTGGAACATTAGCGTTTGCAGAAGTAAACCAAGTCAATGGCAGTTCATATGCAAAGGGTGCCAGATAGGTTACTGAATTCAACTTGCATTGGGGTATTCCATGGCATTGTGCACTCTACATGCAATATCTGTACAGTTCCAGATCAACTAGTGTAGTTATATACATGACATCACAAAATACAATGAATTGAAAGTTAAGCATTCAACTCAAAGGAGTGTATTGTTCAATTTCGCTGTTAACCAATATGTGCTAACATGATGTAAACCTTATTATTATACTCACCATACGATTTAGAATAGTCTGCAACCAATTTTATGAGTGTGCTACCTAAGCTCAAGATGTTACGTTCAGTAACATCAGCTTTTCTACACACTGGAACATTAGCGTTTGCAGAAGTAAACAAAGTCAAAGTCTGTTCCACAGTATAGAGCATCAGATAGGTTAGTCAATTTAGCTTGCATTGGTGTATTCCAGCTCAATGAGCTCTCTACATGCAATACCTATACATTTGCAGATCACCCTGTGCAGTTATATACACAAACCTATCACAAATTGCATTGAATACAAAGCAAAGCACACAACTCAATGAAGTGTACAGTTCAATTTTGCTGAAAACCAGTATGTGCTAACATGATGTAAACCTTATTATTATGCTCACCATATGATTTAGAGTAGTCTGCAACCAATTTTATGAGTGTGCTACCTAAGCTCAAGATGTTACTTTCAGTAACATCAGCTTTTCTACACACTGGAACATAACCGTTTGCAGAACTTAACCAAGTCAATGACAGTTCATCTGCAAAGGGTGCCAGATAGGTTACTGAATTCAGCTCGCATTGGTTTATTCCATGGCATTGTGCACTCTACATGCAATATCTGTACAGTTCCAGATCACCTTTTGTAGTTATATACATGACCTTATCACAAAATACAATGAATAGAAAGTTAAGCATTCAACTCAAAGGAGTGTATTGTTCAATCTTCCTGGAAACCAATATGTGTTAACATGATGTAAACCTTATTATTATAGTCACCATACGATTTAGAATAGTCTGCAACCAATTTTATGAGTGTGCTACCTAAGCTCAAGATGTTACGTTCAGTAACATCAGCTTTTCTACACACTGGAACATTAGCGTTTGCAGAAGTAAACCAAGTCAATGGCAGTTCATATGCAAAGGATGCCAGATAGGTTACTGAATTCAACTTGCATTGGGGTATTCCATGGCATTGTGCACTCTACATGCAATATCTGTACAGTTCCAGATCACCTTTTGTAGTTATATACATGACCTTATCACAAAATACAATGAATGGAAAGTTAAGCATTCAACTCAAAGGAGTGTATTGTTCAATCTTCCTGGAAACCAATATGTGTTAACATGATGTAAACCTTATTATTATACTCACCATACGATTTAGAATAGTCTGCAACCAATTTTATGAGTGTGCTACCTAAGCTCAAGATGTTACGTTCAGTAACATCAGCTTTTCTACACACTGGAACATTAGCGTTTGCAGCAGTAAACCAAGTCAATGGCAGTTCATATGCAAACGGTGCCAGATAGGTTACTGAATTCAACTTGCATTGGTGTATTAAATGGCATTGTGCACTCTACATGCAATATCTGTACAGTTCCTGATCACCTTGTGTAGTTATATACATGACCTTATCACAAAATACAATGAATAGAAAGTTAAGCATTCAACTCAAAGGAGTGTATTGTTCAATCTTCCTGGAAACCAATATGTGTTAACATGATGTAAACCTTATTATTATACTCACCATACGATTTAGAATAGTCTGCAACCAATTTTATGAGTGTGCTACCTAAGCTCAAGATGTTACGTTCAGTAACATCAGCTTTTCTACACACTGGAACATTAGCGTTTGCAGAAGTAAACCAAGTCAATGGCAGTTCATATGCAAAGGGTGCCAGATAGGTTACTGAATTCAACTTGCATTGGGGTATTCCATGGCATTGTGCACTCTACATGCAATATCTGTACAGTTCCAGATCAACTAGTGTAGTTATATACATGACATCACAAAATACAATGAATTGAAAGTTAAGCATTCAACTCAAAGGAGTGTATTGTTCAATTTCGCTGGAAACCAATATGTGCTAACATGATGTAAACCTTATTATTATACTCACCATATGATTTAGAGTAGTCTGCAACCAATTTTATGAGTGTGCTACCTATGCTCCAGATGTTAATTTCAGTAACATCACCTTTTCTGCACAGTGGAACATTAGGGTTTGCAGAAGTAAACAAAGTCAAAGTCTGTTCCACAGTATAGAGCATCAGATAGGTTAGTCAATTTAGCTTGCATTGGTGTATTCCAGCTCAATGAGCTCTCTACATGCAATACCTATACATTTGCAGATCACCCTGTGCAGTTATATACACAAACCTATCACAAATTGCATTGAATACAAAGCAAAGCACACAACTCAATGAAGTGTACAGTTCAATTTTGCTGAAAACCAGTATGTGCTAACATGATGTAAACCTTATTATTATGCTCACCGTATGATTTAGAGTAGTCTGCAACCAATTTTATGAGTGTGCTACCTAAGCTCAAGATGTTACTTTCAGTAACATCAGCTTTTCTACACACTGGAACATTAGCGTTTGCAGAAGTAAACCAAGTCAATGGCAGTTCATATGCAAACGGTGCCAGATAGGTTACTGAATTCAACTTGCATTGGGGTATTAAATGGCATTGTGCACTCTACATGCAATATCTGTACAGTTCCAGATCACCTTGTGTAGTTATATACATGACCTTATAACAAAATACAATGAATGGAAAGTTAAGCATTCAACTCAAAGGAGTGTATTGTTCAATCTTCCTGGAAACCAATATGTGTTAACATGATGTAAACCTTATTATTATACTCACCATACGATTTAGAATAGTCTGCAACCAATTTTATGAGTGTGCTACCTAAGCTCAAGATGTTACGTTCAGTAACATCAGCTTTTCTACACACTGGAACATTAGCGTTTGCAGAAGTAAACCAAGTCAATGGCAGTTCATATGCAAACGGTGCCAGATAGGTTACTGAATTCAACTTGCATTGGGGTATTCCATGGCATTGTGCACTCTACATGCAATATCTGTACAGTTCCAGATCACCCTGTGTAGTTATATACATGACCTTATCACAAAATACAATGAATAGAAAGTTAAGCATTCAACTCAAAGGAGTGTATTGTTCAATCTTCCTGGAAACCAATATGTGTTAACATGATGTAAACCTTATTATTATACTCACCATACGATTTAGAATAGTCTGCAACCAATTTTATGAGTGTGCTACCTAAGCTCAAGATGTTACGTTCAGTAACATCAGCTTTTCTACACACTGGAACATTAGCGTTTGCAGAAGTAAACCAAGTCAATGGCAGTTCATATGCAAAGGGTGCCAGATAGGTTACTGAATTCAACTTGCATTGGGTTATTCCATGGCATTGTGCACTCTACATGCAATATCTGTACAGTTCCAGATCAACTAGTGTAGTTATATGCATGACATCACAAAATACAATGAATTGAAAGTTAAGCATTCAACTCAAAGGAGTGTATTGTTGAATTTTGCTGTTAACCAATATGTGCTAACATGATGTAAACCTTATTATTATACTCACCATATGATTTAGAGTAGTCTGCAACCAATTTTATGAGTGTGCTACCTATGCTCCAGATGTTAATTTCAGTAACATCACCTTTTCTGCACAGTTGAACATTAGGGTTTGCAGAAGTAAACAAAGTCAAAGTCTGTTCCACAGTATAGAGCATCAGATAGGTTAGTCAATTCAGCTTGCATTGGTGTATTCCAGCTCAATGAGCTCTCTACATGCAATACCTATACATTTGCAGATCACCTTGTGCAGTTATATACACAAAGCTATCACAAATTGCATTGAATACAAAGCAAAGCACACAACTCAATGAAGTGTACAGTTCAATTTTGCTGAAAACCAGTATGTGCTAACATGATGTAAACCTTATTATTATGCTCACCATATGATTTAGAGTAGTCTGCAACCAATTTTATGAGTGTGCTACCTAAGCTCAAGATGTTACTTTCAGTAACATCAGCTTTTCTACACACTGGAACATAACCGTTTGCAGAACTTAACCAAGTCAATGACAGTTCATCTGCAAAAGGTGCCAGATAGGTTACTGAATTCAGCTTGCATTGGTTTATTCCATGGCATTGTGCACTCTACATGCAATATCTGTACAGTTCCAGATCACCTTTTGTAGTTATATACATGACCTTATCACAAAATACAATGAATAGAAAGTTAAGCATTCAACTCAAAGGAGTGTATTGTTCAATCTTCCTGGAAACCAATATGTGTTAACATGATGTAAACCTTATTATTATACTCACCATACGATTTAGAATAGTCTGCAACCAAATTTATGAGTGTGCTACCTAAGCTCAAGATGTTACGTTCAGTAATATCAGCTTTTCTACACACTGGAACATTAGCGTTTGCAGAAGTAAACCAAGTCAATGGCAGTTCATATGCAAACGGTGCCAGATAGGTTACTGAATTCAACTTGCATTGGGGTATTCCATGGCATTGTGCACTCTACATGCAATATCTGTACAGTTCCAGATCACCCTGTGTAGTTATATACATGACCTTATCACAAAATACAATGAATAGAAAGTTAAGCATTCAACTCAAAGGAGTGTATTGTTCAATCTTCCTGGAAACCAATATGTGTTAACATGATGTAAACCTTATTATTATACTCACCATACGATTTAGAATAGTCTGCAACCAATTTTATGAGTGTGCTACCTAAGCTCAAGATGTTACGTTCAGTAACATCAGCTTTTCTACACACTGGAACATTAGCGTTTGCAGAAGTAAACCAAGTCAATGGCAGTTCATATGCAAACGGTGCCAGATAGGTTACTGAATTCAACTTGCATTGGGGTATTCCATGGCATTGTGCACTCTACATGCAATATCTGTACAGTTCCAGATCACCTTTTGTAGTTATATACATGACCTTATCACAAAATACAATGAATGGAAAGTTAAGCATTCAACTCAAAGGAGTGTATTGTTCAATCTTCCTGGAAACCAATATGTGTTAACATGATGTAAACCTTATTATTATACTCACCATACGATTTAGAATAGTCTGCAACCAATTTTATGAGTGTGCTACCTAAGCTCAAGATGTTACGTTCAGTAACATCAGCTTTTCTACACACTGGAACATTAGCGTTTGCAGAAGTAAACCAAGTCAATGGCAGTTCATATGCAAACGGTTGCAGATAGGTTACTGAATTCAACTTGCATTGGGGTATTCCATGGCATTGTGCACTCTACATGCAATATCTGTACAGTTCCAGATCACCCTGTGTAGTTATATACATGACCTTATCACAAAATACAATGAATGGAAAGTTAAGCATTCAACTCAAAGGAGTGTATTGTTCAATCTTCCTGGAAACCAATATGTGTTAAGATGTTGTAAACGTTATTATTATACTCACCATACGATTTAGAGTAGTCTGCAACCAATTTTATGAGTGTGCTACCTAAGCTCAAGATGTTACTTTAGGTAACATCAGCTTTTCTACACACTGGAACATTAGCGTTTGCAGAAGTAAACCAAGTCAATGGCAGTTCATCTGCAAAGGGTGCTAGATAGTTTACTGAATTCAACTTGCATTGGGGTATTCCATGTCACAGAGCAATCTACATGCAATATCTAGACAGTTCTGGCTCACCTTGTGTAGTTATATACACAAACTTATCAGAAAATGCATTGAATAGAAAGCAAAGCATTTAACTCAATGAAGTGTCCTGTTCAATTTTGCTGAAAACCAGTATGTGCTAACATGATGTAAACCTTATAATTATACTCACCATATGATTTAGAGTAGTCTGCAACCAATTTTATGAGTGTGCTAGTTAGCACCAGAAGTTGCTTTCAGGAACAGCAAGCTTTCTCCACACGAACATTAGCGTTTGCAGAAGTAAACAAAGTCAAAGACTGTTCCACAGTATAGAGCATCAGATAGGTTAGTGAATTCAGCTTGCATTGGTGTATTCCAGCTCAATGAGCTCTCTACATGCAATACCTAGACATTTGCAGATCACCTTGTGCAGTTATATACACAAACCTATCACAAATTGCATTGAATACAAAGCAAAGCACACAACTCAATGAAGTGTACAGTTCAATTTTGCTGAAAACCAGTATGTGCTAACATGATGTAAACCTTATTATTATGCTCACCATATGATTTAGAGTAGTCTGCAACCAATTTTATGAGTGTGCTACCTAAGCTCAAGATGTTACTTTCAGTAACATCAGCTTTTCTACACACTGGAACATAACCGTTTGCAGAACTTAACCAAGTCAATGACAGTTCATCTGCAAAAGGTGCCAGATAGGTTACTGAATTCAGCTTGCATTGGTTTATTCCATGGCATTGTGCACTCTACATGCAATATCTGTACAGTTCCAGATCACCTTTTGTAGTTATATACATGACCTTATCACAAAATACAATGAATATAAAGTTAAGCATTCAACTCAAAGGAGTGTATTGTTCAATCTTCCTGGAAACCAATATGTGTTAACATGATGTAAACCTTATTATTATACTCACCATACGATTTAGAATAGTCTGCAACCAATTTTATGAGTGTGCTACCTAAGCTCAAGATGTTACGTTCAGTAACATCAGCTTTTCTACACACTGGAACATTAGCGTTTGCAGAAGTAAACCAAGTCAATGGCAGTTCATATGCAAAGGGTGCCAGATAGGTTACTGAATTCAACTTGCATTGGGGTATTCCATGGCATTGTGCACTCTACATGCAATATCTGTACAGTTCCAGATCACCTAGTGTAGTTATATACATGACATCACAAAATACAATGAATTAAAAGTTAAGCATTCAACTCAAAGGAGTGTATTGTTCAATTTCGCTGGAAACCAATATGTGCTAACATGATGTAAACCTTATTATTATACTCACCATATGATTTAGAGTAGTCTGCAACCAATTTTATGAGTGTGCTACCTAAGCTCAAGATGTTACGTTCAGTAACATCAGCTTTTCTACACACTGGAACATTAGCATTTGCAGAAGTAAACCAAGTCAATGGCAGTTCATATGAAAAGGGTGCCAGATAGGTTACTGAATTCAGCTTGCATTGGGGTATTCCATGGCATTGTGCACTCTACATGCAATATCTGTACAGTTCCAGATCACCTAGTGTAGTTATATACATGACATCACAAAATACAATGAATTGAAAGTTAAGCATTCAACTCAAAGGAGTGTATTGTTCAATTTCGCTGGAAACCAATATGTGCTAACATGATGTAAACCTTATTATTATACTCACCATATGATTTAGAGTAGTCTGCAACCAATTTTATGAGTGTGCTACCTATGCTCCAGATGTTAATTTCAGTAACATCACCTTTTCTGCACAGTGGAACATTAGGGTTTGCAGAAGTAAACAAAGTCAAAGTCTGTTCCACAGTATAGAGCATCAGATAGGTTAGTCAATTCAGCTTGCATTGGTGTATTCCAGCTCAATGAGCTCTACATGCAATACCTAGACATTTGCAGATCACCTTGTGCAGTTATATACACAAACCTATCACAAATTGCATTGAATACAAAGCAAAGCACACAACTCAATGAAGTGTACAGTTCAATTTTGCTGAAAACCAGTATGTGCTAACATGATTTAAACCTTATTATTATGCTCACCATATGATTTAGAGTAGTCTGCAAACAATTTTATGAGTGTGCTACCTAAGCTCAAGATGTTACTTTCAGTAACATCAGCTTTTCTACACACTGGAACATAACCGTTTGCAGAACTTAACCAAGTCAATGACAGTTCATCTGCAAAGGGTGCCAGATAGGTTACTGAATTCAGCTTGCATTGGTTTATTCCATGGCATTGTGCACTCTACATGCAATATCTGTACAGTTCCAAATCACCTTTTGTAGTTATATACATGACCTTATCACAAAATACAATGAAAGGAAAGTTAAGCATTCAACTCAAAGGAGTGTATTGTTCAATTTTGCTGGAAACCAATATGTGTTAACATCATGTAAACGTTATTATTATAGTCACCATACGATTTAGAATAGTCTGCAACCAATTTTATGAGTGTGCTACCTAAGCTCAAGATGTTACGTTCAGTAACATCAGCTTTTCTACACACTGGAACATTAGCGTTTGCAGAAGTAAACCAAGTCAATGGCAGTTCATATGCAAACGGTGCCAGATAGGTTACTGAATTCAACTTGCATTTGGGTATTCCATGGCATTGTGCACTCTACATGCAATATCTGTACAGTTCCAAATCACCTTTTGTAGTTATATACATGACCTTATCACAAAATACAATGAATGGAAAGTTAAGCATTCAACTCAAAGGAGTGTATTGTTCAATCTTCCTGGAAACCAATATGTGTTAACATGATGTAAACCTTATTATTATACTCACCATACGATTTAGAATAGTCTGCAACCAATTTTATGAGTGTGCTACCTAAGCTCAAGATGTTACGTTCAGTAACATCAGCTTTTCTACACACTGGAACATTAGCGTTTGCAGAAGTAAACCAAGTCAATGGCAGTTCATATGCAAACGGTGCCAGATAGTTTACTGAATTCAACTTGCATTGGGGTATTCCATGGCATTGTGCACTCTACATGCAATATCTGTACAGTTCCAGATCACCCTGTGTAGTTATATACATGACCTTATCACAAAATACAATGAATAGAAAGTTAAGCATTCAACTCAAAGGAGTGTATTGTTCAATCTTTCTGGAAACCAATATGTGTTAACATGATGTAAACCTTATTATTATACTCACCATACGATTTAGAATAGTCTGCAACCAATTTTATGAGTGTGCTACCTAAGCTCAAGATGTTACGTTCAGTAACATCAGCTTTTCTACACACTGGAACATTAGCGTTTGCAGAAGTAAACCAAGTCAATGGCAGTTCATATGAAAAGGGTGCCAGATAGGTTACTGAATTCAACTTGCATTGGGGTATTCCATGGCATTGTGCACTCTACATGCAATATCTGTACAGTTCCAGATCACCTAGTGTAGTTATATACATGACATCACAAAATACAATGAATTGAAAGTTAAGCATTCAACTCAAAGGAGTGTATTATTCAATTTCGCTGGAAACCAATATGTGCTAACATGATGTAAACCTTATTATTATACTCACCATATGATTTAGAGTAGTCTGCAACCAATTTTATGAGTGTGCTACCTATGCTCCAGATGTTAATTTCAGTAACATCACCTTTTCTGCACAGTGGAACATTAGGGTTTGCAGAAGTAAACAAAGTCAAAGTCTGTTCCACAGTATAGAGCATGAGATAGGTTAGTCAATTTAGCTTGCATTGGTGTATTCCAGCTCAATGAGCTCTCTACATGCAATACCTATACATTTGCAGATCACCCTGTGCAGTAATATACACAAACCTATCACAAATTGCATTGAATACAAAGCAAAGCACACAACTCAATGAAGTGAACAGTTCAATTTTGCTGAAAACCAGTATGTGCTAACATGATGTAAACCTTATTATTATGCTCACCATATGATTTAGAGTAGTCTGCAACCAATTTTATGAGTGTGCTACCTAAGCTCAAGATGTTACTTTCAGTAACATCAGCTTTTCTACACACTGGAACATAACCGTTTGATGAACTTAACCAAGTCAATGACAGTTCATCTGCAAAGGGTGCCAGATAGGTTACTGAATTCAGCTCGCATTGGTTTATTCCATGGCATTGTGCACTCTACATGCAATATCTGTACAGTTCCAGATCACCTTTTGTAGTTATATACATGACCTTATCACAAAATACAATGAATAGAAAGTTAAGCATTCAACTCAAAGGAGTGTATTGTTCAATCTTCCTGGAAACCAATATGTGTTAACATGATGTAAACCTTATTATTATAGTCACCATACGATTTAGAATAGTCCGCAACCAATTTTATGAGTGTGCTACCTAAGCTCAAGATGTTACGTTCAGTAACATCAGCTTTTCTACACACTGGAACATTAGCGTTTGCAGAGGTAAACCAAGTCAATGGCAGTTCATATGCAAAGGATGCCAGATAGGTTACTGAATTCAACTTGCATTGGGGTATTCCATGGCATTGTGCACTCTACATGCAATATCTGTACAGTTCCAGATCACCTTTTGTAGTTATATACATGACCTTATCACAAAATACAATGAATGGAAAGTTAAGCATTCAACTCAAAGGAGTGTATTGTTCAATCTTCCTGGAAACCAATATGTGTTAACAAGATGTAAACCTTATTATTATACTCACCATACGATTTAGAATAGTCTGCAACCAATTTTATGAGTGTGCTACCTAAGCTCAAGATGTTACGTTCAGTAACATCAGCTTTTCTACACACTGGAACATTAGCGTTTGCAGAAGTAAACCAAGTCAATGGCAGTTCATATGAAAAGGGTGCCAGATAGGTTACTGAATTCAACTTGCATTGGGGTATTCCATGGCATTGTGCACTCTACATGCAATATCTGTACTGTTCCAGATCACCTAGTGTAGTTATATACATGACATCACAAAATACAATGAATTGAAAGTTAAGCATTCAACTCAAAGGAGTGTATTATTCAATTTCGCTGGAAACCAATATGTGCTAACATGATGTAAACCTTATTATTATACTCACCATATGATTTAGAGTAGTCTGCAACCAATTTTATGAGTGTGCTACCTAAGCTCAAGATGTTACTTTCAGTAACATCAGCTTTTCTACACACTGGAACATAACCGTTTGCAGAACTTAACCAAGTCAATGACAGTTCATCTGCAAAGGGTGCCAGATAGGTTACTGAATTCAGCTCGCATTGGTTTATTCCATGGCATTGTGCACTCTACATGCAATATCTGTACAGTTCCAGATCACCTTTTGTAGTTATATACATGACCTTATCACAAAATACAATGAATAGAAAGTTAAGCATTCAACTCAAAGGAGTGTATTGTTCAATCTTCCTGGAAACCAATATGTGTTAACATGATGTAAACCTTATTATTATAGTCACCATACGATTTAGAATAGTCTGCAACCAATTTTATGAGTGTGCTACCTAAGCTCAAGATGTTACGTTCAGTAACATCAGCTTTTCTACACACTGGAACATTAGCGTTTGCAGAAGTAAACCAAGTCAATGGCAGTTCATATGCAAACGGTGCCAGATAGGTTACTGAATTCAACTTGCATTGGGGTATTAAATGGCATTGTGCACTCTACATGCAATATCTGTACAGTTCCAGATCAACTAGTGTAGTTATATACATAACATCACAAAATACAATGAATTGAAAGTTAAGCATTCAACTCAAAGGAGTGTATTGTTCAATTTCGCTGTTAACCAATATGTGCTAACATGATGTAAACCTTATTATTATACTCACCATACGATTTAGAATAGTCTGCAACCAATTTTATGAGTGTGCTACCTAAGCTCAAGATGTTACGTTCAGTAACATCAGCTTTTCTACACACTGGAACATTAGCGTTTGCAGAAGTAAACCAAGTCAATGGCAGTTCATATGAAAAGGGTGCCAGATAGGTTACTGAATTCAACTTGCATTGGGGTATTCCATGGCATTGTGCACTCTACATGCAATATCTGTACAGTTCCAGATCACCTAGTGTAGTTATATACATGACATCACAAAATACAATGAATTGAAAGTTAAGCATTCAACTCAAAGGAGTGTATTATTCAATCTTCCTGGAAACCAATATGTGTTAACATGATGTAAACCTTATTATTATAGTCACCATACGATTTAGAATAGTCTGCAACCAATTTTATGAGTGTGCTACCTAAGCTCAAGATGTTACGTTCAGTAACATCAGCTTTTCTACACACTGGAACATTAGCGTTTGCAGAAGTAAACCAAGTCAATGGCAGTTCATATGCAAACGGTGCCAGATAGGTTACTGAATTCAACTTGCATTGGGGTATTAAATGGCATTGTGCACTCTACATGCAATATCTGTACAGTTCCAGATCAACTAGTGTAGTTATATACATAACATCACAAAATACAATGAATTGAAAGTTAAGCATTCAACTCAAAGGAGTGTATTGTTCAATTTCGCTGTTAACCAATATGTGCTAACATGATGTAAACCTTATTATTATACTCACCATACGATTTAGAATAGTCTGCAACCAATTTTATGAGTGTGCTACCTAAGCTCAAGATGTTACGTTCAGTAACATCAGCTTTTCTACACACTGGAACATTAGCGTTTGCAGAAGTAAACCAAGTCAATGGCAGTTCATATGAAAAGGGTGCCAGATAGGTTACTGAATTCAACTTGCATTGGGGTATTCCATGGCATTGTGCACTCTACATGCAATATCTGTACAGTTCCAGATCACCTAGTGTAGTTATATACATGACATCACAAAATACAATGAATTGAAAGTTAAGCATTCAACTCAAAGGAGTGTATTATTCAATTTCGCTGGAAACCAATATGTGCTAACATGATGTAAACCTTATTATTATACTCACCATATGATTTAGAGTAGTCTGCAACCAATTTTATGAGTGTGCTACCTAAGCTCAAGATGTTACTTTCAGTAACATCAGCTTTTCTACACACTGGAACATAACCGTTTGCAGAACTTAACCAAGTCAATGACAGTTCATCTGCAAAGGGTGCCAGATAGGTTACTGAATTCAGCTCGCATTGGTTTATTCCATGGCATTGTGCACTCTACATGCAATATCTGTACAGTTCCAGATCACCTTTTGTAGTCATATACATGACCTTATCACAAAATACAACGAATAGAAAGTTAAGCATTCAACTCAAAGGAGTGTATTGTTCAATCTTCCTGGAAACCAATATGTGTTAACATGATGTAAACCTTATTATTATAGTCACCATACGATTTAGAATAGTCTGCAACCAATTTTATGAGTGTGCTACCTAAGCTCAAGATGTTACGTTCAGTAACATCAGCTTTTCTACACACTGGAACATTAGCGTTTGCAGAAGTAAACCAAGTCAATGGCAGTTCATATGCAAACGGTGCCAGATAGGTTACTGAATTCAACTTGCATTGGGGTATTAAATGGCATTGTGCACTCTACCTGCAATATCTGTACAGTTCCAGATCACCTTGTGTAGTTATATACATGACCTTATCACAAAATACAATGAATAGAAAGTTAAGCATTCAACTCAAAGGAGTGTATTGTTCAATCTTCCTGGAAACCAATATGTGTTAACATGATGTAAACCTTATTATTATACTCACCATACGATTTAGAATAGTCTGCAACCAATTTTATGAGTGTGCTACCTAAGCTCAAGATGTTACGTTCAGTAACATCAGCTTTTCTACACACTGGAACATTAGCGTTTGCAGAAGTAAACCAAGTCAATGGCAGTTCATATGCAAAGGGTGCCAGATAGGTTACTGAATTCAACTTGCATTGGGGTATTCCATGGCATTGTGCACTCTACATGCAATATCTGTACAGTTCCAGATCAACTAGTGTAGTTATATACATGACATCACAAAATACAATGAATTGAAAGTTAAGCATTCAACTCAAAGGAGTGTATTGTTCAATTTCGCTGGAAACCAATATGTGCTAACATGATGTAAACCTTATTATTATACTCACCATATGATTTAGAGTAGTCTGCAACCAATTTTATGAGTGTGCTACCTATGCTCCAGATGTTAATTTCAGTAACATCACCTTTTCTGCACAGTGGAACATTAGGGTTTGCAGAAGTAAACAAAGTCAAAGTGTGTTCCACAGTATAGAGCATCAGATAGGTTTGTCAATTCAGCTTGCATTGGTGTATTCCAGCTCAATGAGCACTCTACATGCAATACCTATACATTTGCAGATCACCTTGTGCAGTTATATACACAAACCTATCACAAATTGCATTGAATACAAAGCAAAGCACAGAACTCAATGAAGTGTACAGTTCAATTTTGCTGAAAACCAGTATGTGCTAACATGATGTAAACCTTATTATTATGCTCACCATATTATTTAGAGTAGTCTGCAACCAATTTTATGAGTGTGCTACCTAAGCTCAAGATGTTACTTTCAGTAACATCAGCTTTTCTACACACTGGAACATAACCGTTTGCAGAACTTAACCAAGTCAATGACAGTTCATCTGCAAAAGGTGCCAGATAGGTTACTGAATTCAGCTCGCATTGGTTTATTCCATGGCATTGTGCACTCTACATGCAATATCTGTACAGTTCCAGATCACCTTTTGTAGTTATATACATGACCTTATCACAAAATACAATGAATAGAAAGTTAAGCATTCAACTCAAAGGAGTGTATTGTTCAATCTTCCTGGAAACCAATATGTGTTAACATGATGTAAACCTTATTATTATACTCACCATACGATTTAGAATAGTCTGCAACCAATTTTATGAGTGTGCTACCTAAGCTCAAGATGTTACGTTCAGTAACATCAGCTTTTCTACACACTGGAACATTAGCGTTTGCAGAAGTAAACCAAGTCAATGGCAGTTCATATGCAAAGGGTGCCAGATAGGTTACTGAATTCAACTTGCATTGGGGTATTCCATGGCATTGTGCACTCTACATGCAATATCTGTACAGTTCCAGATCAACTAGTGTAGTTATATACATGACATCACAAAATACAATGAATTGAAAGTTAAGCATTCAACTCAAAGGAGTGTATTGTTCAATTTCGCTGGAAACCAATATGTGCTAACATGATGTAAACCTTATTATTATACTCACCATATGATTTAGAGTAGTCTGCAACCAATTTTATGAGTGTGCTACCTATGCTCCAGATGTTAATTTCAGTAACATCACCTTTTCTGCACAGTGGAACATTAGGGTTTGCAGAAGTAAACAAAGTCAAAGTGTGTTCCACAGTATAGAGCATCAGATAGGTTTGTCAATTCAGCTTGCATTGGTGTATTCCAGCTCAATGAGCACTCTACATGCAATACCTATACATTTGCAGATCACCTTGTGCAGTTATATACACAAACCTATCACAAATTGCATTGAATACAAAGCAAAGCACAGAACTCAATGAAGTGTACAGTTCAATTTTGCTGAAAACCAGTATGTGCTAACATGATGTAAACCTTATTATTATGCTCACCATATTATTTAGAGTAGTCTGCAACCAATTTTATGAGTGTGCTACCTAAGCTCAAGATGTTACTTTCAGTAACATCAGCTTTTCTACACACTGGAACATAACCGTTTGCAGAACTTAACCAAGTCAATGACAGTTCATCTGCAAAAGGTGCCAGATAGGTTACTGAATTCAGCTCGCATTGGTTTATTCCATGGCATTGTGCACTCTACATGCAATATCTGTACAGTTCCAGATCACCTTTTGTAGTTATATACATGACCTTATCACAAAATACAATGAATAGAAAGTTAAGCATTCAACTCAAAGGAGTGTATTGTTCAATCTTCCTGGAAACCAATATGTGTTAACATGATGTAAACCTTATTATTATACTCACCATACGATTTAGAATAGTCTGCAATAATTTTATGAGTGTGCTACCTAAGCTCAAGATGTTACGTTCAGTAATATCAGCTTTTCTACACACTGGAACATTAGCGTTTGCAGAAGTAAACCAAGTCAATGGCAGTTCATATGCAAACGGTGCCAGATAGGTTACTGAATTCAACTTGCATTGGGGTATTCCATGGCATTGTGCACTCTACATGCAATATCTGTACAGTTCCAGATCACCCTGTGTAGTTATATACATGACCTTATCACAAAATACAATGAATAGAAAGTTAAGCATTCAACTCAAAGGAGTGTATTGTTCAATCTTCCTGGAAACCAATATGTGTTAACATGATGTAAACCTTATTATTATACTCACCGTACGATTTAGAATAGTCTGCAACCAATTTTATGAGTGTGCTACCTAAGCTCAAGATGTTACGTTCAGTAACATCAGCTTTTCTACACACTGGAACATTAGCGTTTGCAGAAGTAAACCAAGTCAATGGCAGTTCATATGCAAAGGGTGCCAGATAGGTTACTGAATTCAACTTGCATTGGGGTATTCCATGGCATTGTGCACTCTACATGCAATATCTGTACAGTTCCAGATCAACTAGTGTAGTTATATACATGACATCACAAAATACAATGAATAGAAAGTTAAGCATTCAACTCAAAGGAGTGTATTGTTGAATTTCGCTGTTAACCAATATGTGCTAACATGATGTAAACCTTATTATTATACTCACCATATGATTTAGAGTAGTCTGCAACCAATTTTATGAGTGTGCTACCTATGCTCCAGATGTTAATTTCAGTAACATCACCTTTTCTGCACAGTTGAACATTAGGGTTTGCAGAAGTAAACAAAGTCAAAGTCTGTTCCACAGTATAGAGCATCAGATAGGTTAGTCAATTCAGCTTGCATTGGTGTATTCCAGCTCAATGAGCTCTCTACATGCAATACCTATACATTTGCAGATCACCTTGTGCAGTTATATACACAAAGCTATCACAAATTGCATTGAATACAAAGCAAAGCACACAACTCAATGAAGTGTACAGTTCAATTTTGCTGAAAACCAGTATGTGCTAACATGATGTAAACCTTATTATTATGCTCACCATATGATTTAGAGTAGTCTGCAACCAATTTTATGAGTGTGCTACCTAAGCTCAAGATGTTACTTTCAGTAACATCAGCTTTTCTACACACTGGAACATAACCGTTTGCAGAACTTAACCAAGTCAATGACAGTTCATCTGCAAAAGGTGCCAGATAGGTTACTGAATTCAGCTTGCATTGGTTTATTCCATGGCATTGTGCACTCTACATGCAATATCTGTACAGTTCCAGATCACCTTTTGTAGTTATATACATGACCTTATCACAAAATACAATGAATAGAAAGTTAAGCATTCAACTCAAAGGAGTGTATTGTTCAATCTTCCTGGAAACCAATATGTGTTAACATGATGTAAACCTTATTATTATACTCACCATACGATTTAGAATAGTCTGCAACCAATTTTATGAGTGTGCTACCTAAGCTCAAGATGTTACGTTCAGTAACATCAGCTTTTCTACACACTGGAACATTAGCGTTTGCAGAAGTAAACCAAGTCAATGGCAGTTCATATGCAAACGGTGCCAGATAGGTTACTGAATTCAACTTGCATTGGGGTATTCCATGGCATTGTGCACTCTACATGCAATATCTGTACAGTTCCAGATCACCCTGTGTAGTTATATACATGACCTTATCACAAAATACAATGAATAGAAAGTTAAGCATTCAACTCAAAGGAGTGTATTGTTCAATCTTCCTGGAAACCAATATGTGTTAACATGATGTAAACCTTATTATTATACTCACCATACGATTTAGAATAGTCTGCAACCAATTTTATGAGTGTGCTACCTAAGCTCAAGATGTTACGTTCAGTAACATCAGCTTTTCTACACACTGGAACATTAGCGTTTGCAGAAGTAAACCAAGTCAATGGCAGTTCATATGCAAAGGGTGCCAGATAGGTTACTGAATTCAACTTGCATTGGGGTATTCCATGGCATTGTGCACTCTACATGCAATATCTGTACAGTTCCAAATCACCTTTTGTAGTTATATACATGACCTTATCACAAAATACAATGAATGGAAAGTTAAGCATTCAACTCAAAGGAGTGTATTGTTCAATCTTCCTGGAAACCAATATGTGTTAACATGATGTAAACCTTATTATTATACTCACCATACGATTTAGAATAGTCTGCAACCAATTTTATGAGTGTGCTACCTAAGCTCAAGATGTTACGTTCAGTAACATCAGCTTTTCTACACACTGGAACATTAGCGTTTGCAGAAGTAAACCAAGTCAATGGCAGTTCATATGCAAACGGTGCCAGATAGGTTACTGAATTCAACTTGCATTGGGGTATTCCATGGCATTGTGCACTCTACATGCAATATCTGTACAGTTCCAGATCACCCTGTGTAGTTATATACATGACCTGATCACAAAATGCAATGAATAGAAAGTTAAGCATTCAACTCAAAGGAGTGTATTGTTCAATCTTCCTGGAAACCAATATGTGTTAACATGATGTAAACCTTATTATTATACTCACCATACGATTTAGAATAGTCTGCAACCAATTTTATGAGTGTGCTACCTAAGCTCAAGATGTTACGTTCAGTAACATCAGCTTTTCTACACACTGGAACATTAGCGTTTGCAGAAGTAAACCAAGTCAATGGCAGTTCATATGAAAAGGGTGCCAGATAGGTTACTGAATTCAACTTGCATTGGGGTATTCCATGGCATTGTGCACTCTACATGCAATATCTGTACTGTTCCAGATCACCTAGTGTAGTTATATACATGACATCACAAAATACAATGAATTGAAAGTTAAGCATTCAACTCAAAGGAGTGTATTGTTCAATTTCGCTGGAAACCAATATGTGCTAACATGATGTAAACCTTATTATTATACTCACCATATGATTTAGAGTAGTCTGCAGCCAATTTTATGAGTGTGCTACCTATGCTCCAGATGTTAATTTCAGTAACATCACCTTTTCTGCACAGTGGAACATTAGGGTTTGCAGAAGTAAACAAAGTCAAAGTCTGTTCCACAGTATAGAGCATCAGATAGGTTAGTCAATTCAGCTTGCATTGGTGTATTCCAGCTCAATGAGCTCTCTACATGCAATACCAATACATTTGCAGATCACCTTGTGCTGTTATATACACAAACCTATCACAAATTGCATTGAATACAAAGCAAAGCACACAACTCAAAGAAGTGTACAGTTCAATTCTGCTGAAAACCAGTATGTGCTAACATGATGTAAACATTATTATGCTCACCATATGATTTAGAGTAGTCTGCAACCAATTTTATGAGTGTGCTACCTAAGCTCAAGATGTTACTTTCAGAAACATCAGCTTTTCTACACACTGGAACATAACCGTTTGCAGAACTTAACCAAGTCAATGACAGTTCATCTGCAAAGGGTGCCAGATAGGTTACTGAATTCAGCTTGCATTGGTTTATTCCATGGCATTGTGCACTCTACATGCAATATCTGTACAGTTCCAGATCACCTTTTGTAGTTATATACATGACCTTATCACAAAATACAATGAATAGAAAGTTAAGCATTCAACTCAAAGGAGTGTATTGTTCAATCTTCCTGGAAACCAATATGTGTTAACATGATGTAAACCTTATTATTATAGTCACCATACGATTTAGAATAGTCTGCAACCAATTTTATGAGTGTGCTACCTAAGCTCAAGATGTTACGTTCAGTAACATCAGCTTTTCTACACACTGGAACATTAGCGTTTGCAGAAGTAAACCAAGTCAATGGCAGTTCATATGCAAAGGGTGCCAGATAGGTTACTGAATTCAACTTGCATTGGGGTATTCCATGGCATTGTGCACTCTACATGCAATATCTGTACAGTTCCAGATCACCTTTTGTAGTTATATACATGACCTTATCACAAAATACAATGAATGGAAAGTTAAGCATTCAACTCAAAGGAGTGTATTGTTCAATCTTCCTGGAAACCAATATGTGTTAACATGATGTAAACCTTATTATTCTACTCACCATACGATTTAGAATAGTCTGCAACCAATTTTATGAGTGTGCTACCTAAGCTCAAGATGTTACGTTCAGTAACATCAGCTTTTCTACACACTGGAACATTAGCGTTTGCAGAAGTAAACCAAGTCAATGGCAGTTCATATGCAAACGGTGCCAGATAGGTTACTGAATTCAACTTGCATTGGGGTATTCCATGGCATTGTGCACTCTACATGCAATATCTGTACAGTTCCAGATCACCCTGTGTAGTTATATACATGACCTTATCACAAAATACAATGAATAGAAAGTTAAGCATTCAACTCAAAGGAGTGTATTGTTCAATCTTCCTGGAAACCAATATGTGTTAACATGATGTAAACCTTATTATTATACTCACCATACGATTTAGAATAGTCTGCAACCAATTTTATGAGTGTGCTACCTAAGCTCAAGATGTTACCTTCAGTAACATCAGCTTTTCTACACACTGGAACATTAGCGTTTGCAGAAGTAAACCAAGTCAATGGCAGTTCATATGCAAAGGGTGCCAGATAGGTTACTGAATTCAACTTGCATTGGGGTATTCCATGGCATTGTGCACTCTACATGCAATATCTGTACAGTTCCAGATCACCCTGTGTAGTTATATACATGACCTTATCACAAAATACAATGAATGGAAAGTTAAGCATTCAACTCAAAGGAGTGTATTGTTCAATCTTCCTGGAAACCAATATGTGTTAACATGATGTAAACCTTATTATTATACTCACCATATGATTTAGAATAGTCTGCAACCAATTTTATGAGTGTGCTACCTAAGCTCAAGATGTTACGTTCAGTAACATCAGCTTTTCTACACACTGGAACATTAGCGTTTGCAGAAGTAAACCAAGTCAATGGCAGTTCATATGCAAAGGGTGCCAGATAGGTTACTGAATTCAACTTGCATTGGGGTATTCCATGGCATTGTGCACTCTACATGCAATATCTGTACAGTTCCAGATCACCTTTTGTAGTTATATACATGACCTTATCACAAAATACAATGAATGGAAAGTTAAGCATTCAACTCAAAGGAGTGTATTGTTCAATCTTCCTGGAAACCAATATGTGTTAACATGATGTAAACCTTATTATTATACTCACCATACGATTTAGAATAGTCTGCAACCAATTTTATGAGTGTGCTACCTAAGCTCAAAATGTTACCTTCAGTAACATCAGCTTTTCTACACACTGGAACATTAGCGTTTGCAGAAGTAATCCAAGTCAATGGCAGTTCATATGCAAAGGGTGCCAGATAGGTTACTGAATTCAACTTGCATTGGGGTATTCCATGGCATTGTGCACTCTACATGCAATATCTGTACAGTTCCAGATCACCTTTTGTAGTTATATACATGACCTTATCACAAAATACAATGAATGGAAAGTTAAGCATTCAACTCAAAGGAGTGTATTGTTCAATCTTCCTGGAAACCAATATGTGTTAACATGATGTAAACCTTATTATTATACTCACCATACGATTTAGAATAGTCTGCAACCAATTTTATGAGTGTGCTACCTAAGCTCAAGATGTTACGTTCAGTAACATCAGCTTTTCTACACACTGGAACATTAGCGTTTGCAGAAGTAAACCAAGTCAATGGCAGTTCATATGCAAACGGTGCCAGATAGGTTACTGAATTCAACTTGCATTGGGGTATTCCATGGCATTGTGCACTCTACATGCAATATCTGTACAGTTCCAGATCACCCTGTGTAGTTATATACATGACCTTATCACAAAATACAATGAATGGAAAGTTAAGCATTCAACTCAAAGGAGTGTATTGTTCAATCTTCCTGGAAACCAATATGTGTTAACATGATGTAAACCTTATTATTATACTCACCATACGATTTAGAATAGTCTGCAACCAATTTTATGAGTGTGCTACCTAAGCTCAAGATGTTACGTTCAGTAACATCAGCTTTTCTACACACTGGAACATTAGCGTTTGCAGAAGTAAACCAAGTCAATGGCAGTTCATATGCAAAGGGTGCCAGATAGGTTACTGAATTCAACTTGCATTGGGGTATTCCATGGCATTGTGCACTCTACATGCAATATCTGTACAGTTCCAGATCACCCTGTGTAGTTATATACATGACCTTATCACAAAATACAATGAATAGAAAGTTAAGCATTCAACTCAAAGGTGTGTATTGTTCAATCTTCCTGGAAACCAATATGTGTTAACATGATGTAAACCATATTATTATACTCACCATACGATTTAGAATAGTCTGCAACCAATTTTATGAGTGTGCTACCTAAGCTCAAGATGTTACGTTCAGTAACATCAGCTTTTCTACACACTGGAACATTAGCGTTTGCAGAAGTAAACCAAGTCAATGGCAGTTCATATGCAAAGGGTGCCAGATAGGTTACTGAATTCAACTTGCATTGGGGTATTCCATGGCATTGTGCACTCTACATGCAATATCTGTACAGTTCCAGATCACCTTTTGTAGTTATATACATGACCTTATCACAAAATACAATGAATGGAAAGTTAAGCATTCAACTCAAAGGAGTGTATTGTTCAATCTTCCTGGAAACCAATATGTGTTAACATGATGTAAACCTTATTATTATACTCACCATACGATTTAGAATAGTCTGCAACCAATTTTATGAGTGTGCTACCGAAGCTCAAGATGTTACGTTCAGTAACATCAGCTTTTCTACACACTGGAACATTAGCGTTTGCAGAAGTAAACCAAGTCAATGGCAGTTCATATGGAAAGGGTGCCAGATAGGTTACTGAATTCAACTTGCATTGGGGTATTCCATGGCATTGTGCACTCTACATGCAATATCTGTACAGTTCCAGATCACCTTTTGTAGTTATATACATGACCTTATCACAAAATACAATGAATGGAAAGTTAAGCATTCAACTCAAAGGAGTGTATTGTTCAATCTTCCTGGAAACCAATATGTGTTAACATGATGTAAACCTTATTATTATACTCACCATACGATTTAGAATAGTCTGCAACCAATTTTATGAGTGTGCTACCTAAGCTCAAGATGTTACGTTCAGTAACATCAGCTTTTCTACACACTGGAACATTAGCGTTTGCAGAAGTAAACCAAGTCAATGGCAGTTCATATGCAAACGGTGCCAGATAGGTTACTGAATTCAACTTGCATTGGGGTATTCCATGGCATTGTGCACTCTACATGCAATATCTGTACAGTTCCAGATCACCTTTTGTAGTTATATACATGACCTTATCACAAAATACAATGAATGGAAAGTTAAGCATTCAACTCAAAGGAGTGTATTGTTCAATCTTCCAGGAAACCAATATGTGTTAACATGATGTAAACCTTATTATTATACTCACCATACGATTTAGAATAGTCTGCAACCAATTTTATGAGTGTGCTACCTAAGCTCAAGATGTTACCTTCAGTAACATCAGCTTTTCTACACACTGGAACATTAGCGTTTGCAGAAGTAAACCAAGTCAATGGCAGTTCATATGCAAAGGGTGCCAGATAGGTTACTGAATTCAACTTGCATTGGGGTATTCCATGGCATTGTGCACTCTACATGCAATATCTGTACAGTTCCAGATCACCTTTTGTAGTTATATACATGACCTTATCACAAAATACAATGAATGGAAAGTTAAGCATTCAACTCAAAGGAGTGTATTGTTCAAACTTCCTGGAAACCAATATGTGTTAACATGATGTAAACCTTATTATTATACTCACCATACGATTTAGAATAGTCTGCAACCAATTTTATGAGTGTGCTACCTAAGCTCAAGATGTTACGTTCAGTAACATCAGCTTTTCTACACACTGGAACATTAGCGTTTGCAGAAGTAAACCAAGTCAATGGCAGTTCATATGCAAACGGTGCCAGATAGGTTACTGAATTCAACTTGCATTGGGGTATTCCATGGCATTGTGCACTCTACATGCAATATCTGTACAGTTCCAGATCACCTATTGTAGTTATATACATGACCTTATCACAAAATACAATGAATGGAAAGTTAAGCATTCAACTCAAAGGAGTGTATTGTTCAATCTTCCTGGAAACCAATATGTGTTAACATGATGTAAACCTTATTATTATACTCACCATACGATTTAGAATAGTCTGCAACCAATTTTACGAGTGTGCTACCTAAGCTCAAGATGTTACGTTCAGTAACATCAGCTTTTCTACACACTGGAACATTAGCGTTTGCAGAAGTAAACCAAGTCAATGGCAGTTCATATGCAAACGGTGCCAGATAGGTTACTGAATTCAACTTGCATTGGGGTATTCCATGGCATTGTGCACTCTACATGCAATATCTGTACAGTTCCAGATCACCCTGTGTAGTTATATACATGACCTTATCACAAAATACAATGAATGGAAAGTTAAGCATTCAACTCAAAGGAGTGTATTGTTCAATCTTCCAGGAAACCAATATGTGTTAACATGATGTAAACCTTATTATTATACTCACCATACGATTTAGAATAGTCTGCAACCAATTTTATGAGTGTGCTACCTAAGCTCAAGATGTTACGTTCAGTAACATCAGCTTTTCTACACACTGGAACATTAGCGTTTGCAGAAGTAAACCAAGTCAATGGCAGTTCATATGCAAAGGGTGCCAGATAGGTTACTGAATTCAACTTGCATTGGGGTATTCCATGGCATTGTGCACTCTACATGCAATATCTGTACAGTTCCAGATCACCCTGTGTAGTTATATACATGACCTTATCACAAAATACAATGAATGGAAAGTTAAGCATTCAACTCAAAGGAGTGTATTGTTCAATCTTCCTGGAAACCAATATGTGTTAACATGATGTAAACCTTATTATTATACTCACCATACGATTTAGAATAGTCTGCAACCAATTTTATGAGTGTGCTACCTAAGCTCAAGATGTTAAGTTCAGTAACATCAGCTTTTCTACACACTGGAACATTAGCGTTTGCAGAAGTAAACCAAGTCAATGGCAGTTCATATGCAAAGGGTGCCAGATAGGTTACTGAATTCAACTTGCATTGGGGTATTCCATGGCATTGTGCACTCTACATGCAATATCTGTACAGTTCCAGATCACCTTTTGTAGTTATATACATGACCTTATCACAAAATACAATGAATGGAAAGTTAAGCATTCAACTCAAAGGAGTGTATTGTACAATCTTCCTGGAAACCAATATGTCTTAACATGATGTAAACCTTATTATTATACTCACCATACGATTTAGAATAGTCTGCAACCAATTTTATGAGTGTGCTACCTAAGCTCAAGATGTTACCTTCAGTAACATCAGCTTTTCTACACACTGGAACATTAGCGTTTGCAGAAGTAAACCAAGTCAATGGCAGTTCATATGCAAAGGGTGCCAGATAGGTTAATGAATTCAACTTGCATTGGGGTATTCCATGGCATTGTGCACTCTACATGCAATATCTGTACAGTTCCAGATCACCTTTTGTAGTTATATACATGACCTTATCACAAAATACAATGAATGGAAAGTTAAGCATTCAGCTCAAAGGAGTGTATTGTTCAATCTTCCTGGAAACCAATATGTGTTAACATGATGTAAACCTTATTATTATACTCACCATATGATTTAGAATAGTCTGCAACCAATTTTATGAGTGTGCTACCTAAGCTCAAGATGTTACGTTCAGTAACATCAGCTTTTCTACACACTGGAACATTAGCGTTTGCAGAAGTAAACCAAGTCAATGGCAGTTCATATGCAAACGGTGCCAGATAGGTTACTGAATTCAACTTGCATTGGGGTATTCCATGGCATTGTGCACTCTACATGCAATATCTGTACAGTTCCAGATCACCCTGTGTAATTATATACATGACCTTATCACAAAATACAATGAATGGAAAGTTAAGCATTCAACTCAAAGGAGTGTATTGTTCAATCTTCCTGGAAACCAATATGTGTTAACTTGATGTAAACCTTATTATTATACTCACCATACGATTTAGAATAGTCTGCAACCAATTTTATGAGTGTGCTACCTAAGCTCAAGATGTTACGTTCAGTAACATCAGCTTTTCTACACACTGGAACATTAGCGTTTGCAGAAGTAAACCAAGTCAATGGCAGTTCATATGCAAAGGGTGCCAGATAGGTTACTGAATTCAACTTGCATTGGGGTATTCCATGGCATTGTGCACTCTACATGCAATATCTGTACAGTTCCAGATCACCTTTTGTAGTTATATACATGACCTTATCACAAAATACAATGAATGGAAAGTTAAGCATTCAACTCAAAGGAGTGTATTGTTCAATCTTCCTGGAAACCAATATGTGTTAACATGATGTAAACCTTATTATTATACTCACCATACGATTTAGAATAGTCTGCAACCAATTTTATGAGTGTGCTACCTAAGCTCAAGATGTTACGTTCAGTAACATCAGCTTTTCTACACACTGGAACATTAGCTTTTGCAGAAGTAAACCAAGTCAATGGCAGTTCATATGCAAACGGTGCCAGATAGGTTACTGAATTCAACTTGCATTGGGGTATTCCATGGCATTGTGCACTCTACATGCAATATCTGTACAGTTCCAGATCACCCTGTGTAGTTATATACATGACCTTATCACAAAATACAATGAATGGAAAGTTAAGCATTCAACTCAAAGGAGTGTATTGTTCAATCTTCCAGGAAACCAATATGTGTTAACATGATGTAAACCTTATTATTATACTCACCATACGATTTAGAATAGTCTGCAACCAATTTTATGAGTGTGCTTCCTAAGCTCAAGATGTTACGTTCAGTAACATCAGCTTTTCTACACACTGGAACATTAGCGTTTGCAGAAGTAAACCAAGTCAATGGCAGTACATATGCAAAGGGTGCCAGATAGGTTACTGAATTCAACTTGCATTGGGGTATTCCATGGCATTGTGCACTCTACATGCAATATCTGTACAGTTCCAGATCACCTGTTGTAGTTATATACATGACCTTAGCACAAAATACAATGAATGGAAAGTTAAGCATTCAGCTCAAAGGAGTGTATTGTTCAATCTTCCTGGAAACCAATATGTGTTAACATGATGTAAACCTTATTATTATACTCACCATATGATTTAGAATAGTCTGCAACCAATTTTATGAGTGTGCTACCTAAGCTCAAGATGTTACCTTCAGTAACATCAGCTTTTCTACACACTGGAACATTAGCGTTTGCAGAAGTAAACCAAGTCAATGGCAGTTCATATGCAAAGGGTGCCAGATAGGTTACTGAATTCAACTTGCATTGGGGTATTCCATGGCATTGTGCACTCTACATGCAATATCTGTACAGTTCCAGATCACCTTTTGTAGTTATATACATGACCTTATCACAAAATACAATGAATGGAAAGTTAAGCATTCAGCTCAAAGGAGTGTATTGTTCAATCTTCCTGGAAACCAATATGTGTTAACATGATGTAAACCTTATTATTATACTCACCATATGATTTAGAATAGTCTGCAACCAATTTTATGAGTGTGCTACCTAAGCTCAAGATGTTACGTTCAGTAACATCAGCTTTTCTACACACTGGAACATTAGCGTTTGCAGAAGTAAACCAAGTCAATGGCAGTTCATATGCAAACGGTGCCAGATAGGTTACTGAATTCAACTTGCATTGGGGTATTCCATGGCATTGTGCACTCTACATGCAATATCTGTACAGTTCCAGATCACCCTGTGTAATTATATACATGACCTTATCACAAAATACAATGAATGGAAAGTTAAGCATTCAACTCAAAGGAGTGTATTGTTCAATCTTCCTGGAAACCAATATGTGTTAACTTGATGTAAACCTTATTATTATACTCACCATACGATTTAGAATAGTCTGCAACCAATTTTATGAGTGTGCTACCTAAGCTCAAGATGTTACGTTCAGTAACATCAGCTTTTCTACACACTGGAACATTAGCGTTTGCAGAAGTAAACCAAGTCAATGGCAGTTCATATGCAAAGGGTGCCAGATAGGTTACTGAATTCAACTTGCATTGGGGTATTCCATGGCATTGTGCACTCTACATGCAATATCTGTACAGTTCCAGATCACCTTTTGTAGTTATATACATGACCTTATCACAAAATACAATGAATGGAAAGTTAAGCATTCAACTCAAAGGAGTGTATTGTTCAATCTTCCTGGAAACCAATATGTGTTAACATGATGTAAACCTTATTATTATACTCACCATACGATTTAGAATAGTCTGCAACCAATTTTATGAGTGTGCTACCTAAGCTCAAGATGTTACGTTCAGTAACATCAGCTTTTCTACACACTGGAACATTAGCTTTTGCAGAAGTAAACCAAGTCAATGGCAGTTCATATGCAAACGGTGCCAGATAGGTTACTGAATTCAACTTGCATTGGGGTATTCCATGGCATTGTGCACTCTACATGCAATATCTGTACAGTTCCAGATCACCCTGTGTAGTTATATACATGACCTTATCACAAAATACAATGAATGGAAAGTTAAGCATTCAACTCAAAGGAGTGTATTGTTCAATCTTCCAGGAAACCAATATGTGTTAACATGATGTAAACCTTATTATTATACTCACCATACGATTTAGAATAGTCTGCAACCAATTTTATGAGTGTGCTTCCTAAGCTCAAGATGTTACGTTCAGTAACATCAGCTTTTCTACACACTGGAACATTAGCGTTTGCAGAAGTAAACCAAGTCAATGGCAGTACATATGCAAAGGGTGCCAGATAGGTTACTGAATTCAACTTGCATTGGGGTATTCCATGGCATTGTGCACTCTACATGCAATATCTGTACAGTTCCAGATCACCTGTTGTAGTTATATACATGACCTTAGCACAAAATACAATGAATGGAAAGTTAAGCATTCAGCTCAAAGGAGTGTATTGTTCAATCTTCCTGGAAACCAATATGTGTTAACATGATGTAAACCTTATTATTATACTCACCATATGATTTAGAATAGTCTGCAACCAATTTTATGAGTGTGCTACCTAAGCTCAAGATGTTACCTTCAGTAACATCAGCTTTTCTACACACTGGAACATTAGCGTTTGCAGAAGTAAACCAAGTCAATGGCAGTTCATATGCAAAGGGTGCCAGATAGGTTACTGAATTCAACTTGCATTGGGGTATTCCATGGCATTGTGCACTCTACATGCAATATCTGTACAGTTCCAGATCACCTTTTGTAGTTATATACATGACCTTATCACAAAATACAATGAATGGAAAGTTAAGCATTCAACTCAAAGGAGTGTATTGTTCAATCTTCCTGGAAACCAATATGTGTTAACATGATGTAAACCTTATTATTATACTCACCATACGATTTAGAATAGTCTGCAACCAATTTTATGAGTGTGCTACCTAAGCTCAAGATGTTACGTTCAGTAACATCAGCTTTTCTACACACTGGAACATTAGCGTTTGCAGAAGTAAACCAAGTCAATGGCAGTTCATATGCAAAGGGTGCCAGATAGGTTACTGAATTCAACTTGCATTGGGGTATTCCATGGCATTGTGCACTCTACATGCAATATCTGTACAGTTCCAGATCACCTTTTGTAGTTATATACATGACCTTATCACAAAATACAATGAATGGAAAGTTAAGCATTCAACTCAAAGGAGTGTATTGTTCAATCTTCCTGGAAACCAATATGTGTTAACATGATGTAAACCTTATTATTATACTCACCATACGATTTAGAATAGTCTGCAACCAATTTTATGAGTGTGCTACCTAAGCTCAAGATGTTACCTTCAGTAACATCAGCTTTTCTACACACTGGAACATTAGCGTTTGCAGAAGTAAACCAAGTCAATGGCAGTTCATATGCAAACGGTGCCAGATAGGTTACTGAATTCAACTTGCATTGGGGTATTCCATGGCATTGTGCACTCTACATGCAATATCTGTACAGTTCCAGATCACCCTGTGTAGTTATACACATGACCTTATCACAAAATACAATGAATGGAAAGTTAAGCATTCAACTCAAAGGAGTGTATTGTTCAATCTTCCTGGAAACCAATATGCGTTAACATGATGTAAACCTTATTATTATACTCACCATACGATTTAGAATAGTCTGCAACCAATTTTATGAGTGTGCTACCTAAGCTCAAGATGTTACGTTCAGTAACATCAGCTTTTCTACACACTGGAACATTAGCGTTTGCAGAAGTAAACCAAGTCAATGGCAGTTCATATGCAAAGGGTGCCAGATAGGTTACTGAATTCAACTTGCATTGGGGTATTCCATGGCATTGTGCACTCTACATGCAATATCTGTACAGTTCCAGATCACCTTTTGTAGTTATATACATGACCTTATCACAAAATACAATGAATGGAAAGTTAAGCATTCAACTCAAAGGAGTGTATTGTTCAATCTTCCTGGAAACCAATATGTGTTAACATGATGTAAACCTTATTATTATACTCACCATACGATTTAGAATAGTCTGCAACCAATTTTATGAGTGTGCTACCTAAGCTCAAGATGTTACGTTCAGTAACATCAGCTTTACTACACACTGGAACATTAGCGTTTGCAGAAGTAAACCAAGTCAATGGCAGTTCATATGCAAAGGGTGCCAGATAGGTTACTGAATTCAACTTGCATTGGGGTATTCCATGGCATTGTGCACTCTACATGCAATATCTGTACAGTTCCAGATCACCTTTTGTAGTTATATACATGACCTTATCACAAAATACAATGAATAGAAAGTTAAGCATTCAACTCAAAGGAGTGTATTGTTCAATCTTCCTGGAAACCAATATGTGTTAACATGATGTAAACCTTATTATTATACTCACCATACGATTTAGAATAGTCTGCAACCAATTTTATGAGTGTGCTACCTAAGCTCAAGATGTTACGTTCAGTAACATCAGCTTTTCTACACACTGGAACATTAGCGTTTGCAGAAGTAAACCAAGTCAATGGCAGTTCATATGCAAACGGTGCCAGATAGGTTACTGAATTCAACTTGCATTGGGGTATTCCATGGCATTGTGCACTCTACATGCAATATCTGTACAGTTCCAGATCACCCTGTGTAGTTATATACATGACCTTATCACAAAATACAATGAATAGAAAGTTAAGCATTCAACTCAAAGGAGTGTATTGTTCAATCTTCCTGGAAACCAATATGTGTTAACATGATGTAAACCTTATTATTATACTCACCATAGGATTTAGAATAGTCTGCAACCAATCTTATGAGTGTGCTACCTAAGGTCAAGATGTTACGTTCAGTAACATCAGCTTTTCTACACACTGGAACATTAGCGTTTGCAGAAGTAAACCAAGTCAATGGCAGTTCGTATGCAAAGGGTGCCAGATAGGTTACTGAATTCAACTTGCATTGGGGTATTCCATGGCATTGTGCACTCTACATGCAATATCTGTACAGTTCCAGATCACCTTTTGTAGTTATATACATGACCTTATCACAAAATACAATGAATGGAAAGTTAAGCATTCAACTCAAAGGAGTGTATTGTTCAATCTTCCTGGAAACCAATATGTGTTAACATGATGTAAACCTTATTATTATACTCACCATATGATTTAGAATAGTCTGCAACCAATTTTATGAGTGTGCTACCTAAGCTCAAGATGTTACCTTCAGTAACATCAGCTTTTCTACACACTGGAACATTAGCGTTTGCAGAAGTAAACCAAGTCAATGGCAGTTCATATGCAAACGGTGCCAGATAGGTTACTGAATTCAACTTGCATTGGGGTATTCCATGGCATTGTGCACTCTACATGCAATATCTGTACAGTTCCAGATCACCCTGTGTAGTTATATACATGACCTTATCACAAAATACAATGAATGGAAAGTTAAGCATTCAACTCAAAGGAGTGTATTGTTCAATCTTCCTGGAAACCAATATGTGTTAACATGATGTAAACCTTATTATTATACTCACCATACGATTTAGAATAGTCTGCAACCAATTTTATGAGTGTGCTACCTAAGCTCAAGATGTTACGTTCAGTAACATCAGCTTTTCTACACACTGGAACATTAGCGTTTGCAGAAGTAAACCAAGTCAATGGCAGTTCATATGCAAAGGGTGCCAGATAGGTTACTGAATTCAACTTGCATTGGGGTATTCCATGGCATTGTGCACTCTACATGCAATATCTGTACAGTTCCAGATCACCTTTTGTAGTTATATACATGACCTTATCACAAAATACAATGAATGGAAAGTTAAGCATTCAACTCAAAGGAGTGTATTGTTCAATCTTCCTGGAAACCAATATGTGTTAACATGATGTAAACCTTATTATTATACTCACCATACGATTTAGAATAGACTGCAACCAATTTTCTGAGTGTGCTACCTAAGCTCAAGATGTTACCTTCAGTAACATCAGCTTTTCTACACACTGGAACATTCGCGTTTGCAGAAGTAAACCAAGTCAATGGCAGTTCATATGCAAACGGTGCCAGATAGGTTACTGAATTCAACTTGCATTGGGGTATTCCATGGCATTGTGCACTCTACATGCAATATCTGTACAGTTCCAGATCACCCTGTGTAGTTATATACATGACCTTATCACAAAATACAATGAATGGAAAGTTAAGCATTCAACTCAAAGGAGTGTATTGTTCAATCTTCCTGGAAACCAATATGTGTTAACATGATGTAAACCTTATTATTATACTCACCATACGATTTAGAATAGTCTGCAACCAATTTTATGAGTGTGCTACCTAAGCTCAAGATGTTACGTTCAGTAACATCAGCTTTTCTACACACTGGAACATTAGCGTTTGCAGAAGTAAACCAAGTCAATGGCAGTTCATATGCAAAGGGTGCCAGATAGGTTACTGAATTCAACTTGCATTGGGGTATTCCATGGCATTGTGCACTCTACATGCAATATCTGTACAGTTCCAGATCACCTTTTGTAGTTATATACATGACCTTATCACAAAATACAATGAATGGAAAGTTAAGCATTCAACTCAAAGGAGTGTATTGTTCAATCTTCCTGGAAACCAATATGTCTTAACATGATGTAAACCTTATTATTATACTCACCATACGATTTAGAATAGTCTGCAACCAATTTTATGAGTGTGCTACCTAAGCTCAAGATGTTACCTTCAGTAACATCAGCTTTTCTACACACTGGAACATTAGCGTTTGCAGAAGTAAACCAAGTCAATGGCAGTTCATATGCAAAGGGTGCCAGATAGGTTAATGAATTCAACTTGCATTGGGGTATTCCATGGCATTGTGCACTCTACATGCAATATCTGTACAGTTCCAGATCACCTTTTGTAGTTATATACATGACCTTATCACAAAATACAATGAATGGAAAGTTAAGCATTCAACTCAAAGGAGTGTATTGTTCAATCTTCCTGGAAACCAATATGTGTTAACATGATGTAAACCTTATTATTATACTCACCATATGATTTAGAATAGTCTGCAACCAATTTTATGAGTGTGCTACCTAAGCTCAAGATGTTACGTTCAGTAACATCAGCTTTTCTACACACTGGAACATTAGCGTTTGCAGAAGTAAACCAAGTCAATGGCAGTTCATATGCAAACGGTGCCAGATAGGTTACTGAATTCAACTTGCATTGGGGTATTCCATGGCATTGTGCACTCTACATGCAATATCTGTACAGTTCCAGATCACCCTGTGTAATTATATACATGACCTTATCACAAAATACAATGAATGGAAAGTTAAGCATTCAACTCAAAGGAGTGTATTGTTCAATCTTCCTGGAAACCAATATGTGTTAACATGATGTAAACCTTATTATTATACTCACCATACGATTTAGAATAGTCTGCAACCAATTTCATGAGTGTGCTACCTAAGCTCAAGATGTTACGTTCAGTAACATCAGCTTTTCTACACACTGGAACATTAGCGTTTGCAGAAGTAAACCAAGTCAATGGCAGTTCATATGCAAAGGGTGCCAGATAGGTTACTGAATTCAACTTGCATTGGGGTATTCCATGGCATTGTGCACTCTACATGCAATATCTGTACAGTTCCAGATCACCTTTTGTAGTTATATACATGATCTTATCACAAAATACAATGAATGGAAAGTTAAGCATTCAACTCAAAGGAGTGTATTGTTCAATCTTCCTGGAAACCAATATGTGTTAACATGATGTAAACCTTATTATTATACTCACCATACGATTTAGAATAGTCTGCAACCAATTTTATGAGTGTGCTACCTAAGCTCAAGATGTTACGTTCAGTAACATCAGCTTTTCTACACACTGGAACATTAGCTTTTGCAGAAGTAAACCAAGTCAATGGCAGTTCATATGCAAAGGGTGCCAGATAGGTTACTGAATTCAACTTGCATTGGGGTATTCCATGGCATTGTGCACTCTACATGCAATATCTGTACAGTTCCAGATCACCCTGTGTAGTTATATACATGACCTTATCACAAAATACAATGAATGGAAAGTTAAGCATTCAACTCAAAGGAGTGTATTGTTCAATCTTCCTGGAAACCAATATGTGTTAACATGATGTAAACCTTATTATTATACTCACCATACGATTTAGAATAGTCTGCAACCAATTTTATGAGTGTGCTACCTAAGCTCAAGATGTTACCTTCAGTAACATCAGCTTTTCTACACACTGGAACATTAGCGTTTGCAGAAGTAAACCAAGTCAATGGCAGTTCATATGCAAAGGGTGCCAGATAGGTTACTGAATTCAACTTGCATTGGGGTATTCCATGGCATTGTGCACTCTACATGCAATATCTGTACAGTTCCAGATCACCTTTTGTAGTTATATACATGACCTTATCACAAAATACAATGAATGGAAAGTTAAGCATTCAACTCAAAGGAGTGTATTGTTCAATCTTCCTGGAAACCAATATGTGTTAACATGATGTAAACCTTATTATTATACTCACCATACGATTTAGAATAGTGTGCAACCAATTTTATGAGTGTGCTACCTAAGCTCAAGATGTTACCTTCAGTAACATCAGCTTTTCTACACACTGGAACATTAGCGTTTGCAGAAGTAAACCAAGTCAATGGCAGTTCATATGCAAAGGGTGCCAGATAGGTTACTGAATTCAACTTGCATTGGGGTATTCCATGGCATTGTGCACTCTACATGCAATATCTGTACAGTTCCAGATCACCTTTTGTAGTTATATACATGATCTTATCACAAAATACAATGAATGGAAAGTTAAGCATTCAACTCAAAGGAGTGTATTGTTCAATCTTCCTGGAAACCAATATGTGTTAACATGATGTAAACCTTATTATTATACTCACCATACGATTTAGAATAGTCTGCAACCAATTTTATGAGTGTGCTACCTAAGCTCAAGATGTTACCTTCAGTAACATCAGCTTTTCTACACACTGGAACATTAGCGTTTGCAGAAGTAAACCAAGTCAATGGCAGTTCATATGCAAAGGGTGCCAGATAGGTTACTGAATTCAACTTGCATTGGGGTATTCCATGGCATTGTGCACTCTACATGCAATATCTGTACAGTTCCAGATCACCTTTTGTAGTTATATACATGACCTTATCACAAAATACAATGAATAGAAAGTTAAGCATTCAACTCAAAGGAGTGTATTGTTCAATCTTCCTGGAAACCAATATGTGTTAACATGATGTAAACCTTATTATTATACTCACCATATGATTTAGAATAGTCTGCAACCAATTTTATGAGTGTGCTACCTAAGCTCAAGATGTTACGTTCAGTAACATCAGCTTTTCTACACACTGGAACATTAGCGTTTGCAGAAGTAAACCAAGTCAATGGCAGTTCATATGCAAACGGTGCCAGATAGGTTACTGAATTCAACTTGCATTGGGGTATTCCATGGCATTGTGCACCCTACATGCAATATCTGTACAGTTCCAGATCACCCTGTGTAATTATATACATGACCTTATCACAAAATACAATGAATGGAAAGTTAAGCATTCAACTCAAAGGAGTGTATTGTTCAATCTTCCTGGAAACCAATATGTGTTAACATGATGTAAACCTTATTATTATACTCACCATACGATTTAGAATAGTCTGCAACCAATTTCATGAGTGTGCTACCTAAGCTCAAGATGTTACGTTCAGTAACATCAGCTTTTCTACACACTGGAACATTAGCGTTTGCAGAAGTAAACCAAGTCAATGGCAGTTCATATGCAAAGGGTGCCAGATAGGTTACTGAATTCAACTTGCATTGGGGTATTCCATGGCATTGTGCACTCTACATGCAATATCTGTACAGTTCCAGATCACCTTTTGTAGTTATATACATGATCTTATCACAAAATACAATGAATGGAAAGTTAAGCATTCAACTCAAAGGAGTGTATTGTTCAATCTTCCTGGAAACCAATATGTGTTAACATGACGTAAACCTTATTATTATACTCACCATACGATTTAGAATAGTCTGCAACCAATTTTATGAGTGTGCTACCTAAGCTCAAGATGTTACGTTCAGTAACATCAGCTTTTCTACACACTGGAACATTAGCTTTTGCAGAAGTAAACCAAGTCAATGGCAGTTCATATGCAAAGGGTGCCAGATAGGTTACTGAATTCAACTTGCATTGGGGTATTCCACGGCATTGTGCACTCTACATGCAATATCTGTACAGTTCCAGATCACCCTGTGTAGTTATATACATGACCTTATCACAAAATACAATGAATGGAAAGTTAAGCATTCAACTCAAAGGAGTGTATTGTTCAATCTTCCAGGAAACCAATATGTGTTAACATGATGTAAACCTTATTATTATACTCACCATACGATTTAGAATAGTCTGCAACCAATTTTATGAGTGTGCTACCTAAGCTCAAGATGTTACGTTCAGTAACATCAGCTTTTCTACACACTGGAACATTAGCGTTTGCAGAAGTAAACCAAGTCAATGGCAGTTCATATGCAAAGGGTGCCAGATAGGTTACTGAATTCAACTTGCTTTGGGGTATTCCATGGCATTGTGCACTCTACATGCAATATCTGTACAGTTCCAGATCACCTTTTGTAGTTATATACATGACCTTATCACAAAATACAATGAATGGAAAGTTAAGCATTCAACTCAAAGGAGTGTATTGTTCAATCTTCCTGGAAACCAATATGTGTTAACATGATGTAAACCTTATTATTATACTCACCATACGATTTAGAATAGTCTGCAACCAATTTTATGAGTGTGCTACCTAAGCTCAAGATGTTACCTTCAGTAACATCAGCTTTTCTACACACTGGAACATTAGCGTTTGCAGAAGTAAACCAAGTCAATGGCAGTTCATATGCAAACGGTGCCAGATAGATTACTGAATTCAACTTGCATTGGGGTATTCCATGGCATTGTGCACTCTACATGCAATATCTGTACAGTTCCAGATTACCCTGTGTAGTTATATACAGGACCTTATCACAAAATACAATGAATGGAAAGTTAAGCATTCAACTCAAAGGAGTGTATTGTTCAATCTTCCTGGAAACCAATATGTGTTAACATGATGTAAACCTTATTATTATACTCATCATACGATTTAGAATAGTCTGCAACCAATTTTATGAGTGTGCTACCTAAGCTCAAGATGTTACGTTCAGTAACATCAGCTTTTCTACACACTGGAACATTAGCGTTTGCAGAAGTAAACCAAGTCAATGGCAGTTCATATGCAAAGGGTGCCAGATAGGTTACTGAATTCAACTTGCATTGGGGTATTCCATGGCATTGTGCACTCTACATGCAATATCTGTACAGTTCCAGATCACCTTTTGTAGTTATATACATGATCTTATCACAAAATACAATGAATGGAAAGTTAAGCATTCAACTCAAAGGAGTGTATTGTTCAATCTTCCTGGAAACCAATATGTGTTAACATGACGTAAACCTTATTATTATACTCACCATACGATTTAGAATAGTCTGCAACCAATTTTATGAGTGTGCTACCTAAGCTCAAGATGTTACGTTCAGTAACATCAGCTTTTCTACACACTGGAACATTAGCTTTTGCAGAAGTAAACCAAGTCAATGGCAGTTCATATGGAAAGGGTGCCAGATAGGTTACTGAATTCAACTTGCATTGGGGTATTCCACGGCATTGTGCACTCTACATGCAATATCTGTACAGTTCCAGATCACCCTGTGTAGTTATATACATGACCTTATCACAAAATACAATGAATGGAAAGTTAAGCATTCAACTCAAAGGAGTGTATTGTTCAATCTTCCAGGAAACCAATATGTGTTAACATGATGTAAACCTTATTATTATACTCACCATACGATTTAGAATAGTCTGCAACCAATTTTATGAGTGTGCTACCTAAGCTCAAGATGTTACGTTCAGTAACATCAGCTTTTCTACACACTGGAACATTAGCGTTTGCAGAAGTAAACCAAGTCAATGGCAGTTCATATGCAAAGGGTGCCAGATAGGTTACTGAATTCAACTTGCATTGGGGTATTCCATGGCATTGTGCACTCTACATGCAATATCTGTACAGTTCCAGATCACCTTTTGTAGTTATATACATGACCTTATCACAAAATACAATGAATGGAAAGTTAAGCATTCAACTCAAAGGAGTGTATTGTTCAATCTTCCTGGAAACCAATATGTGTTAACATGATGTAAACCTTATTATTATACTCACCATACGATTTAGAATAGTCTGCAACCAATTTTATGAGTGTGCTACCTAAGCTCAAGATGTTACCTTCAGTAACATCAGCTTTTCTACACACTGGAACATTAGCGTTTGCAGAAGTAAACCAAGTCAATGGCAGTTCATATGCAAACGGTGCCAGATAGATTACTGAATTCAACTTGCATTGGGGTATTCCATGGCATTGTGCACTCTACATGCAATATCTGTACAGTTCCAGATTACCCTGTGTAGTTATATACAGGACCTTATCACAAAATACAATGAATGGAAAGTTAAGCATTCAACTCAAAGGAGTGTATTGTTCAATCTTCCTGGAAACCAATATGTGTTAACATGATGTAAACCTTATTATTATACTCACCATACGATTTAGAATAGTCTGCAACCAATTTTATGAGTGTGCTACCTAAGCTCAAGATGTTACGTTCAGTAACATCAGCTTTTCTACACACTGGAACATTAGCGTTTGCAGAAGTAAACCAAGTCAATGGCAGTTCATATGCAAAGGGTGCCAGATAGGTTACTGAATTCAACTTGCATTGGGGTATTCCATGGCATTGTGCACTCTACATGCAATATCTGTACAGTTCCAGATCACCTTTTGTAGTTATATACATGGCCTTATCACAAAATACAATGAATGGAAAGTTAAGCATTCAACTCAAAGGAGTGTATTGTTCAATCTTCCTGGAAACCAATATGTGTTAACATGATGTAAACCTTATTATTATACTCACCATACGATTTAGAATAGTCTGCAACCAATTTTATGAGTGTGCTACCTAAGCTCAAGATGTTACGTTCAGTAACATCAGCTTTTCTACACACTGGAACATTAGCGTTTGCAGAAGTAAACCAAGTCAATGGCAGTTCATATGCAAACGGTTGCAGATAGGTTACTGAATTCAACTTGCATTGGGGTATTCCATGGCATTGTGCACTCTACATGCAATATCTGTACAGTTCCAGATCACCCTGTGTAGTTATATACATGACCTTATCACAAAATACAATGAATGGAAAGTTAAGCATTCAACTCAAAGGAGTGTATTGTTCAATCTTCCTGGAAACCAATATGTGTTAACATGATGTAACCCTTATTATTATACTCACCATACGATTTAGAATAGTCTGCAACCAATTTTATGAGTGTGCTACCTAAGCTCAAGATGTTACGTTCAGTAACATCAGCTTTTCTACACACTGGAACATTAGCGTTTGCAGAAGTAAACCAAGTCAATGGCAGTTCATATGCAAAGGGTGCCAGATAGGTTACTGAATTCAACTTGCATTGGGGTATTCCATGGCATTGTGCACTCTACATGCAATATCTGTACAGTTCCAGATCACCTTTTGTAGTTATATACATGACCTTATCACAAAATACAATGAATGGAAAGTTAAGCATTCAACTCAAAGGAGTGTATTGTTCAATCTTCCTGGAAACCAATATGTGTTAACATGATGTAAACCTTATTATTATACTCACCATACGATTTAGAATAGTCTGCAACCAATTTTATGAGTGTGCTACCTAAGCTCAAGATGTTACGTTCAGTAACATCAGCTTTTCTACACACTGGAACATTAGCGTTTGCAGAAGTAAACCAAGTCAATGGCAGTTTATATGCAAACGGTGCCAGATAGGTTACTGAATTCAACTTGCATTGGGGTATTCCATGGCATTGTGGACTCTAAATGCAATATCTGTACAGTTCCAGATCACCCTCTGTAGTTATATACATGACCTTATCACAAAATACAATGAATAGAAAGTTAAGCATTCAACTCTAAGGAGTGTATTGTTCAATCTTCCTGGAAACCAATATGTGTTAACATGATGTAAACCTTATTATTATACTCACCATACGATTTAGAATAGTCTGCAACCAATTTTATGAGTGTGCTACCTAAGCTCAAGATGTTACCTTCAGTAACATCAGCTTTTCTACACACTGGAACATTAGCGTTTGCAGAAGTAAACCAAGTCAATGGCAGTTCATATGCAAACGGTGCCAGATAGGTTACTGAATTCAACTTGCATTGGGGTATTCCATGGCATTGTGCACTCTACATGCAATATCTGTACAGTTCCAGATCACCTTTTGTAGTTATATACATGGCCTTATCACAAAATACAATGAATGGAAAGTTAAGCATTCAACTCAAAGGAGTGTATTGTTCAATCTTCCTGGAAACCAATATGTGTTAACATGATGTAAACCTTATTATTATACTCACCATACGATTTAGAATAGTCTGCAACCAATTTTATGAGTGTGCTACCTAAGCTCAAGATGTTACGTTCAGTAACATCAGCTTTTCTACACACTGGAACATTAGCGTTTGCAGAAGTAAACCAAGTCAATGGCAGTTCATATGCAAAGGGTGCCAGATAGGTTACTGAATTCAACTTGCATTGGGGTATTCCATGGCATTGTGCACTCTACATGCAATATCTGTACAGTTCCAGATCACCTTTTGTAGTTATATACATGACCTTATCACAAAATACAATGAATTGAAAGTTAAGCATTCAACTCAAAGGAGTGTATTGTTCAATCTTCCTGGAAACCAATATGTGTTAACATGATGTAAACCTTATTATTATACTCACCATACGATTTAGAATAGTCTGCAACCAATTTTATGAGTGTGCTACCTAAGCTCAAGATGTTACGTTCAGTAACATCAGCTTTTCTACACACTGGAACATTAGCGTTTGCAGAAGTAAACCAAGTCAATGGCAGTTTATATGCAAACGGTGCCAGATAGGTTACTGAATTCAACTTGCATTGGGGTATTCCATGGCATTGTGGACTCTACATGCAATATCTGTACAGTTCCAGATCACCCTCTGTAGTTATATACATGACCTTATCACAAAATACAATGAATAGAAAGTTAAGCATTCAACTCAAAGGAGTGTATTGTTCAATCTTCCTGGAAACCAATATGTGTTAACATGATGTAAACCTTATTATTATACTCACCATACGATTTAGAATAGTCTGCAACCAATTTTATGAGTGTGCTACCTAAGCTCAAGATGTTACCTTCAGTAACATCAGCTTTTCTACACACTGGAACATTAGCGTTTGCAGAAGTAAACCAAGTCAATGGCAGTTCATATGCAAACGGTGCCAGATAGGTTACTGAATTCAACTTGCATTGGGGTATTCCATGGCATTGTGCACTCTACATGCAATATCTGTACAGTTCCAGATAACCCTGTGTAGTTATATACATGACCTTATCACAAAATACAATGAATAGAAAGTTAAGCATTCAACTCAAAGGAGTGTATTGGTCAATCTTCCTGGAAACCAATATGTGTTAACATGATGTAAACCTTATTATTATACTCACCATACGATTTAGAATAGTCTGCAACCAATTTTATGAGTGTGCTACCTAAGCTCAAGATGTTACGTTCAGTAACATCAGCTTTTCTACACACTGGAACATTAGCGTTTGCAGAAGTAAACCAAGTCAATGGCAGTTCATATGCAAAGGGTGCCAGATAGGTTACTGAATTCAACTTGCATTGGGGTATTCCATGGCATTGTGCACTCTACATGCAATATCTGTACAGTTCCAGATCACCTTTTGTAGTTATATACATGGCCTTATCACAAAATACAATGAATGGAAAGTTAAGCATTCAACTCAAAGGAGTGTATTGTTCAATCTTCCTGGAAACCAATATGTGTTAACATGATGTAAACCTTATTATTATACTCACCATACGATTTAGAATAGTCTGCAACCAATTTTATGAGTGTGCTACCTAAGCTCAAGATGTTACGTTCAGTAACATCAGCTTTTCTACACACTGGAACATTAGCGTTTGCAGAAGTAAACCAAGTCAATGGCAGTTTATATGCAAACGGTGCCAGATAGGTTACTGAATTCAACTTGCATTGGGGTATTCCATGGCATTGTGGACTCTACATGCAATATCTGTACAGTTCCAGATCACCCTCTGTAGTTATATACATGACCTTATCACAAAATACAATGAATAGAAAGTTAAGCATTCAACTCTAAGGAGTGTATTGTTCAATCTTCCTGGAAACCAATATGTGTTAACATGATGTAAACCTTATTATTATACTCACCATACGATTTAGAATAGTCTGCAACCAATTTTATGAGTGTGCTACCTAAGCTCAAGATGTTACCTTCAGTAACATCAGCTTTTCTACACACTGGAACATTAGCGTTTGCAGAAGTAAACCAAGTCAATGGCAGTTCATATGCAAACGGTGCCAGATAGGTTACTGAATTCAACTTGCATTGGGGTATTCCATGGCATTGTGCACTCTACATGCAATATCTGTACAGTTCCAGATCACCCTGTGTAGTTATATACATGACCTTATCACAAAATACAATGAATAGAAAGTTAAGCATTCAACTCAAAGGAGTGTATTGGTCAATCTTCCTGGAAACCAATATGTGTTAACATGATGTAAACCTTATTATTATACTCACCATACGATTTAGAATAGTCTGCAACCAATTTTATGAGTGTGCTACCTAAGCTCAAGATGTTACGTTCAGTAACATCAGCTTTTCTACACACTGGAACATTAGCGTTTGCAGAAGTAAACCAAGTCAATGGCAGTTCATATGCAAAGGGTGCCAGATAGGTTACTGAATTCAACTTGCATTGGGGTATTCCATGGCATTGTGCACTCTACATGCAATATCTGTACAGTTCCAGATCACCTTTTGTAGTTATATACATGGCCTTATCACAAAATACAATGAATGGAAAGTTAAGCATTCAACTCAAAGGAGTGTATTGTTCAATCTTCCTGGAAACCAATATGTGTTAACATGATGTAAACCTTATTATTATACTCACCATACGATTTAGAATAGTCTGCAACCAATTTTATGAGTGTGCTACCTAAGCTCAAGATGTTACGTTCAGTAACATCAGCTTTTCTACACACTGGAACATTAGCGTTTGCAGAAGTAAACCAAGTCAATGGCAGTTCATATGCAAAGGGTGCCAGATAGGTTACTGAATTCAACTTGCATTGGGGTATTCCATGGCATTGTGCACTCTACATGCAATATCTGTACAGTTCCAGATCACCTTTTGTAGTTATATACATGACCTTATCACAAAATACAATGAATTGAAAGTTAAGCATTCAACTCAAAGGAGTGTATTGTTCAATCTTCCTGGAAACCAATATGTGTTAACATGATGTAAACCTTATTATTATACTCACCATACGATTTAGAATAGTCTGCAACCAATTTTATGAGTGTGCTACCTAAGCTCAAGATGTTACGTTCAGTAACATCAGCTTTTCTACACACTGGAACATTAGCGTTTGCAGAAGTAAACCAAGTCAATGGCAGTTTATATGCAAACGGTGCCAGATAGGTTACTGAATTCAACTTGCATTGGGGTATTCCATGGCATTGTGGACTCTACATGCAATATCTGTACAGTTCCAGATCACCCTCTGTAGTTATATACATGACCTTATCACAAAATACAATGAATAGAAAGTTAAGCATTCAACTCAAAGGAGTGTATTGTTCAATCTTCCTGGAAACCAATATGTGTTAACATGATGTAAACCTTATTATTATACTCACCATACGATTTAGAATAGTCTGCAACCAATTTTATGAGTGTGCTACCTAAGCTCAAGATGTTACCTTCAGTAACATCAGCTTTTCTACACACTGGAACATTAGCGTTTGCAGAAGTAAACCAAGTCAATGGCAGTTCATATGCAAACGGTGCCAGATAGGTTACTGAATTCAACTTGCATTGGGGTATTCCATGGCATTGTGCACTCTACATGCAATATCTGTACAGTTCCAGATAACCCTGTGTAGTTATATACATGACCTTATCACAAAATACAATGAATAGAAAGTTAAGCATTCAACTCAAAGGAGTGTATTGGTCAATCTTCCTGGAAACCAATATGTGTTAACATGATGTAAACCTTATTATTATACTCACCATACGATTTAGAATAGTCTGCAACCAATTTTATGAGTGTGCTACCTAAGCTCAAGATGTTACGTTCAGTAACATCAGCTTTTCTACACACTGGAACATTAGCGTTTGCAGAAGTAAACCAAGTCAATGGCAGTTCATATGCAAAGGGTGCCAGATAGGTTACTGAATTCAACTTGCATTGGGGTATTCCATGGCATTGTGCACTCTACATGCAATATCTGTACAGTTCCAGATCACCTTTTGTAGTTATATACATGGCCTTATCACAAAATACAATGAATGGAAAGTTAAGCATTCAACTCAAAGGAGTGTATTGTTCAATCTTCCTGGAAACCAATATGTGTTAACATGATGTAAACCTTATTATTATACTCACCATACGATTTAGAATAGTCTGCAACCAATTTTATGAGTGTGCTACCTAAGCTCAAGATGTTACGTTCAGTAACATCAGCTTTTCTACACACTGGAACATTAGCGTTTGCAGAAGTAAACCAAGTCAATGGCAGTTCATATGCAAAGGGTGCCAGATAGGTTACTGAATTCAACTTGCATTGGGGTATTCCATGGCATTGTGCACTCTACATGCAATATCTGTACAGTTCCAGATCACCTTTTGTAGTTATATACATGACCTTATCACAAAATACAATGAATGGAAAGTTAAGCATTCAACTCAAAGGAGTGTATTGTTCAATCTTCCTGGAAACCAATATGTGTTAACATGATGTAAACCTTATTATTATACTCACCATACGATTTAGAATAGTCTGCAACCAATTTTATGAGTGTGCTACCTAAGCTCAAGATGTTACGTTCAGTAACATCAGCTTTTCTACACACTGGAACATTAGCGTTTGCAGAAGTAAACCAAGTCAATGGCAGTTCATATGCAAACGGTTGCAGATAGGTTACTGAATTCAACTTGCATTGGGGTATTCCATGGCATTGTGCACTCTACATGCAATATCTGTACAGTTCCAGATCACCCTGTGTAGTTATATACATGACCTTATCACAAAATACAATGAATGGAAAGTTAAGCATTCAACTCAAAGGAGTGTATTGTTCAATCTTCCTGGAAACCAATATGTGTTAACATGATGTAACCCTTATTATTATACTCACCATACGATTTAGAATAGTCTGCAACCAATTTTATGAGTGTGCTACCTAAGCTCAAGATGTTACGTTCAGTAACATCAGCTTTTCTACACACTGGAACATTAGCGTTTGCAGAAGTAAACCAAGTCAATGGCAGTTCATATGCAAAGGGTGCCAGATAGGTTACTGAATTCAACTTGCATTGGGGTATTCCATGTCATTGTGCACTCTACATGCAATATCTGTACAGTTCCAGATCACCTTTTGTAGTTATATACATGACCTTATCACAAAATACAATGAATGGAAAGTTAAGCATTCAACTCAAAGGAGTGTATTGTTCAATCTTCCTGGAAACCAATATGTGTTAACATGATGTAAACCTTATTATTATACTCACCATACGATTTAGAATAGTCTGCAACCAATTTTATGAGTGTGCTACCTAAGCTCAAGATGTTACCTTCAGTAACATCAGCTTTTCTACACACTGGAACATTAGCGTTTGCAGAAGTAAACCAAGTCAATGGCAGTTCATATGCAAACGGTGCCAGATAGGTTACTGAATTCAACTTGCATTGGGGTATTCCATGGCATTGTGCACTCTACATGCAATATCTGTACAGTTCCAGATCACCCTGTGTAGTTATATACATGACCTTATCACAAAATACAATGAATAGAAAGTTAAGCATTCAACTCAAAGGAGTGTATTGGTCAATCTTCCTGGAAACCAATATGTGTTAACATGATGTAAACCTTATTATTATACTCACCATACGATTTAGAATAGTCTGCAACCAATTTTATGAGTGTGCTACCTAAGCTCAAGATGTTACGTTCAGTAACATCAGCTTTTCTACACACTGGAACATTAGCGTTTGCAGAAGTAAACCAAGTCAATGGCAGTTCATATGCAAAGGGTGCCAGATAGGTTACTGAATTCAACTTGCATTGGGGTATTCCATGGCATTGTGCACTCTACATGCAATATCTGTACAGTTCCAGATCACCTTTTGTAGTTATATACATGGCCTTATCACAAAATACAATGAATGGAAAGTTAAGCATTCAACTCAAAGGAGTGTATTGTTCAATCTTCCTGGAAACCAATATGTGTTAACATGATGTAAACCTTATTATTATACTCACCATACGATTTAGAATAGTCTGCAACCAATTTTATGAGTGTGCTACCTAAGCTCAAGATGTTACGTTCAGTAACATCAGCTTTTCTACACACTGGAACATTAGCGTTTGCAGAAGTAAACCAAGTCAATGGCAGTTCATATGCAAACGGTTGCAGATAGGTTACTGAATTCAACTTGCATTGGGGTATTCCATGGCATTGTGCACTCTACATGCAATATCTGTACAGTTCCAGATCACCCTGTGTAGTTATATACATGACCTTATCACAAAATACAATGAATGGAAAGTTAAGCATTCAACTCAAAGGAGTGTATTCTTCAATCTTCCTGGAAACCAATATGTGTTAACATGATGTAACCCTTATTATTATACTCACCATACGATTTAGAATAGTCTGCAACCAATTTTATGAGTGTGCTACCTAAGCTCAAGATGTTACGTTCAGTAACATCAGCTTTTCTACACACTGGAACATTAGCGTTTGCAGAAGTAAACCAAGTCAATGGCAGTTCATATGCAAAGGGTGCCAGATAGGTTACTGAATTCAACTTGCATTGGGGTATTCCATGGCATTGTGCACTCTACATGCAATATCTGTACAGTTCCAGATCACCTTTTGTAGTTATATACATGACCTTATCACAAAATACAATGAATGGAAAGTTAAGCATTCAACTCAAAGGAGTGTATTGTTCAATCTTCCTGGAAACCAATATGTGTTAACATGATGTAAACCTTATTATTATACTCACCATACGATTTAGAATAGTCTGCAACCAATTTTATGAGTGTGCTACCTAAGCTCAAGATGTTACCTTCAGTAACATCAGCTTTTCTACACACTGGAACATTAGCGTTTGCAGAAGTAAACCAAGTCAATGGCAGTTCATATGCAAACGGTGCCAGATAGGTTACTGAATTCAACTTGCATTGGGGTATTCCATGGCATTGTGCACTCTACATGCAATATCTGTACAGTTCCAGATCACCCTGTGTAGTTATATACATGACCTTATCACAAAATACAATGAATAGAAAGTTAAGCATTCAACTCAAAGGAGTGTATTGGTCAATCTTCCTGGAAACCAATATGTGTTAACATGATGTAAACCTTATTATTATACTCACCATACGATTTAGAATAGTCTGCAACCAATTTTATGAGTGTGCTACCTAAGCTCAAGATGTTACGTTCAGTAACATCAGCTTTTCTACACACTGGAACATTAGCGTTTGCAGAAGTAAACCAAGTCAATGGCAGTTCATATGCAAAGGGTGCCAGATAGGTTACTGAATTCAACTTGCATTGGGGTATTCCATGGCATTGTGCACTCTACATGCAATATCTGTACAGTTCCAGATCACCTTTTGTAGTTATATACATGGCCTTATCACAAAATACAATGAATGGAAAGTTAAGCATTCAACTCAAAGGAGTGTATTGTTCAATCTTCCTGGAAACCAATATGTGTTAACATGATGTAAACCTTATTATTATACTCACCATACGATTTAGAATAGTCTGCAACCAATTTTATGAGTGTGCTACCTAAGCTCAAGATGTTACGTTCAGTAACATCAGCTTTTCTACACACTGGAACATTAGCGTTTGCAGAAGTAAACCAAGTCAATGGCAGTTCATATGCAAAGGGTGCCAGATAGGTTACTGAATTCAACTTGCATTGGGGTATTCCATGGCATTGTGCACTCTACATGCAATATCTGTACAGTTCCAGATCACCTTTTGTAGTTATATACATGACCTTATCACAAAATACAATGAATGGAAAGTTAAGCATTCAACTCAAAGGAGTGTATTGTTCAATCTTCCTGGAAACCAATATGTGTTAACATGATGTAAACCTTATTATTATACTCACCATACGATTTAGAATAGTCTGCAACCAATTTTATGAGTGTGCTACCTAAGCTCAAGATGTTACGTTCAGTAACATCAGCTTTTCTACACACTGGAACATTAGCGTTTGCAGAAGTAAACCAAGTCAATGGCAGTTCATATGCAAACGGTTGCAGATAGGTTACTGAATTCAACTTGCATTGGGGTATTCCATGGCATTGTGCACTCTACATGCAATATCTGTACAGTTCCAGATCACCCTGTGTAGTTATATACATGACCTTATCACAAAATACAATGAATGGAAAGTTAAGCATTCAACTCAAAGGAGTGTATTGTTCAATCTTCCTGGAAACCAATATGTGTTAACATGATGTAACCCTTATTATTATACTCACCATACGATTTAGAATAGTCTGCAACCAATTTTATGAGTGTGCTACCTAAGCTCAAGATGTTACGTTCAGTAACATCAGCTTTTCTACACACTGGAACATTAGCGTTTGCAGAAGTAAACCAAGTCAATGGCAGTTCATATGCAAAGGGTGCCAGATAGGTTACTGAATTCAACTTGCATTGGGGTATTCCATGGCATTGTGCACTCTACATGCAATATCTGTACAGTTCCAGATCACCTTTTGTAGTTATATACATGACCTTATCACAAAATACAATGAATTGAAAGTTAAGCATTCAACTCAAAGGAGTGTATTGTTCAATCTTCCTGGAAACCAATATGTGTTAACATGATGTAAACCTTATTATTATACTCACCATACAATTTAGAATAGTCTGCAACCAATTTTATGAGTGTGCTACCTAAGCTCAAGATGTTACGTTCAGTAACATCAGCTTTTCTACACACTGGAACATTAGCGTTTGCAGAAGTAAACCAAGTCAATGGCAGTTCATATGCAAACGGTTGCAGATAGGTTACTGAATTCAACTTGCATTGGGGTATTCCATGGCATTGTGCACTCTACATGCAATATCTGTACAGTTCCAGATCACCCTGTGTAGTTATATACATGACCTTATCACAAAATACAATGAATGGAAAGTTAAGCATTCAACTCAAAGGAGTGTATTGTTCAATCTTCCTGGAAACCAATATGTGTTAACATGATGTAAACCTTATTATTATACTCACCATACGATTTAGAATAGTCTGCAACCAATTTTATGAGTGTGCTACCTAAGCTCAAGATGTTACCTTCAGTAACATCAGCTTTTCTACACACTGGAACATTAGCGTTTGCAGAAGTAAACCAAGTCAATGGCAGTTCATATGCAAACGGTGCCAGATAGGTTACTGAATTCAACTTGCATTGGGGTATTCCATGGCATTGTGCACTCTACATGCAATATCTGTACAGTTCCAGATCACCCTGTGTAGTTATATACATGACCTTATCACAAAATACAATGAATGGAAAGTTAAGCATTCAACTCAAAGGAGTGTATTGTTCAATCTTCCTGGAAACCAATATGTGTTAACATGATGTAAACCTTATTATTATACTCACCATACGATTTAGAATAGTCTGCAACCAATTTTATGAGTGTGCTACCTAAGCTCAAGATGTTACGTTCAGTAACATCAGCTTTTCTACACACTGGAACATTAGCGTTTGCAGAAGTAAACCAAGTCAATGGCAGTTTATATGCAAACGGTGCCAGATAGGTTACTGAATTCAACTTGCATTGGGGTATTCCATGGCATTGTGGACTCTACATGCAATATCTGTACAGTTCCAGATCACCCTCTGTAGTTATATACATGACCTTATCACAAAATACAATGAATAGAAAGTTAAGCATTCAACTCAAAGGAGTGTATTGTTCAATCTTCCTGGAAACCAATATGTGTTAACATGATGTAAACCTTATTATTATACTCACCATACGATTTAGAATAGTCTGCAACCAATTTTATGAGTGTGCTACCTAAGCTCAAGATGTTACCTTCAGTAACATCAGCTTTTCTACACACTGGAACATTAGCGTTTGCAGAAGTAAACCAAGTCAATGGCAGTTCATATGCAAACGGTGCCAGATAGGTTACTGAATTCAACTTGCATTGGGGTATTCCATGGCATTGTGCACTCTACATGCAATATCTGTACAGTTCCAGATCACCCTGTGTAGTTATATACATGACCTTATCACAAAATACAATGAATAGAAAGTTAAGCATTCAACTCAAAGGAGTGTATTGGTCAATCTTCCTGGAAACCAATATGTGTTAACATGATGTAAACCTTATTATTATACTCACCATACGATTTAGAATAGTCTGCAACCAATTTTATGAGTGTGCTACCTAAGCTCAAGATGTTACGTTCAGTAACATCAGCTTTTCTACACACTGGAACATTAGCGTTTGCAGAAGTAAACCAAGTCAATGGCAGTTCATATGCAAAGGGTGCCAGATAGGTTACTGAATTCAACTTGCATTGGGGTATTCCATGGCATTGTGCACTCTACATGCAATATCTGTACAGTTCCAGATCACCTTTTGTAGTTATATACAGGGCCTTATCACAAAATACAATGAATGGAAAGTTAAGCATTCAACTCAAAGGAGTGTATTGTTCAATCTTCCTGGAAACCAATATGTGTTAACATGATGTAAACCTTATTATTATACTCACCATACGATTTAGAATAGTCTGCAACCAATTTTATGAGTGTGCTACCTAAGCTCAAGATGTTACGTTCAGTAACATCAGCTTTTCTACACACTGGAACATTAGCGTTTGCAGAAGTAAACCAAGTCAATGGCAGTTCATATGCAAAGGGTGCCAGATAGGTTACTGAATTCAACTTGCATTGGGGTATTCCATGGCATTGTGCACTCTACATGCAATATCTGTACAGTTCCAGATCACCTTTTGTAGTTATATACATGACCTTATCACAAAATACAATGAATGGAAAGTTAAGCATTCAACTCAAAGGAGTGTATTGTTCAATCTTCCTGGAAACCAATATGTGTTAACATGATGTAAACCTTATTATTATACTCACCATACGATTTAGAATAGTCTGCAACCAATTTTATGAGTGTGCTACCTAAGCTCAAGATGTTACGTTCAGTAACAACAGCTTTTCTACACACTGGAACATTAGCGTTTGCAGAAGTAAACCAAGTCAATGGCAGTTCATATGCAAACGGTTGCAGATAGGTTACTGAATTCAACTTGCATTGGGGTATTCCATGGCATTGTGCACACTACATGCAATATCTGTACAGTTCCAGATCACCCTGTGTAGTTATATACATGACCTTATCACAAAATACAATGAATGGAAAGTTAAGCATTCAACTCAAAGGAGTGTATTGTTCAATCTTCCTGGAAACCAATATGTCTTAACATGATGTAACCCTTATTATTATACTCACCATACGATTTAGAATAGTCTGCAACCAATTTTATGAGTGTGCTACCTAAGCTCAAGATGTTACGTTCAGTAACATCAGCTTTTCTACACACTGGAACATTAGCGTTTGCAGAAGTAAACCAAGTCAATGGCAGTTCATATGCAAAGGGTGCCAGATAGGTTACTGAATTCAACTTGCATTGGGGTATTCCATGGCATTGTGCACTCTACATGCAATATCTGTACAGTTCCAGATCACCTTTTGTAGTTATATACATGACCTTATCACAAAATACAATGAATTGAAAGTTAAGCATTCAACTCAAAGGAGTGTATTGTTCAATCTTCCTGGAAACCAATATGTGTTAACATGATGTAAACCTTATTATTATACTCACCATACGATTTAGAATAGTCTGCAACCAATTTTATGAGTGTGCTACCTAAGCTCAAGATGTTACGTTCAGTAACATCAGCTTTTCTACACACTGGAACATTAGCGTTTGCAGAAGTAAACCAAGTCAATGGCAGTTTATATGCAAACGGTGCCAGATAGGTTACTGAATTCAACTTGCATTGGGGTATTCCATGGCATTGTGGACTCTACATGCAATATCTGTACAGATCCAGATCACCCTCTGTAGTTATATACATGACCTTATCACAAAATACAATGAATAGAAAGTTAAGCATTCAACTCAAAGGAGTGTATTGTTCAATCTTCCTGGAAACCAATATGTGTTAACATGATGTAAACCTTATTATTATACTCACCATACGATTTAGAATAGTCTGCAACCAATTTTATGAGTGTGCTACCTAAGCTCAAGATGTTACCTTCAGTAACATCAGCTTTTCTACACACTGGAACATTAGCGTTTGCAGAAGTAAACCAAGTCAATGGCAGTTCATATGCAAACGGTGCCAGATAGGTTACTGAATTCAACTTGCATTGGGGTATTCCATGGCATTGTGCACTCTACATGCAATATCTGTACAGTTCCAGATCACCCTGTGTAGTTATATACATGACCTTATCACAAAATACAATGAATAGAAAGTTAAGCATTCAACTCAAAGGAGTGTATTGGTCAATCTTCCTGGAAACCAATATGTGTTAACATGATGTAAACCTTATTATTATACTCACCATACGATTTAGAATAGTCTGCAACCAATTTTATGAGTGTGCTACCTAAGCTCAAGATGTTACGTTCAGTAACATCAGCTTTTCTACACACTGGAACATTAGCGTTTGCAGAAGTAAACCAAGTCAATGGCAGTTCATATGCAAAGGGTGCCAGATAGGTTACTGAATTCAACTTGCATTGGGGTATTCCATGGCATTGTGCACTCTACATGCAATATCTGTACAGTTCCAGATCACCTTTTGTAGTTATATACATGGCCTTATCACAAAATACAATGAATGGAAAGTTAAGCATTCAACTCAAAGGAGTGTATTGTTCAATCTTCCTGGAAACCAATATGTGTTAACATGATGTAAACCTTATTATTATACTCACCATACGATTTAGAATAGTCTGCAACCAATTTTATGAGTGTGCTACCTAAGCTCAAGATGTTACGTTCAGTAACATCAGCTTTTCTACACACTGGAACATTAGCGTTTGCAGAAGTAAACCAAGTCAATGGCAGTTCATATGCAAAGGGTGCCAGATAGGTTACTGAATTCAACTTGCATTGGGGTATTCCATGGCATTGTGCACTCTACATGCAATATCTGTACAGTTCCAGATCACCTTTTGTAGTTATATACATGACCTTATCACAAAATACAATGAATGGAAAGTTAAGCATTCAACTCAAAGGAGTGTATTGTTCAATCTTCCTGGAAACCAATATGTGTTAACATGATGTAAACCTTATTATTATACTCACCATACGATTTAGAATAGTCTGCAACCAATTTTATGAGTGTGCTACCTAAGCTCAAGATGTTACGTTCAGTAACATCAGCTTTTCTACACACTGGAACATTAGCGTTTGCAGAAGTAAACCAAGTCAATGGCAGTTCATATGCAAACGGTTGCAGATAGGTTACTGAATTCAACTTGCATTGGGGTATTCCATGGCATTGTGCACTCTACATGCAATATCTGTACAGTTCCAGATCACCCTGTGTAGTTATATACATGACCTTATCACAAAATACAATGAATGGAAAGTTAAGCATTCAACTCAAAGGAGTGTATTGTTCAATCTTCCTGGAAACCAATATGTGTTAACATGATGTAACCCTTATTATTATACTCACCATACGATTTAGAATAGTCTGCAACCAATTTTATGAGTGTGCTACCTAAGCTCAAGATGTTACGTTCAGTAACATCAGCTTTTCTACACACTGGAACATTAGCGTTTGCAGAAGTAAACCAAGTCAATGGCAGTTCATATGCAAAGGGTGCCAGATAGGTTACTGAATTCAACTTGCATTGGGGTATTCCATGGCATTGTGTACTCTACATGCAATATCTGTACAGTTCCAGATCACCTTTGTAGTTATATACATGACCTTATCACAAAATACAATGAATTGAAAGTTAAGCATTCAACTCAAAGGAGTGTATTGTTCAATCTTCCTGGAAACCAATATGTGTTAACATGATGTAAACCTTATTATTATACTCACCATACGATTTAGAATAGTCTGCAACCAATTTTATGAGTGTGCTACCTAAGCTCAAGATGTTACCTTCAGTAACATCAGCTTTTCTACACACTGGAACATTAGCGTTTGCAGAAGTAAACCAAGTCAATGGCAGTTTATATGCAAACGGTGCAAGATAGGTTACTGAATTCAACTTGCATTGGGGTATTCCATGGCATTGTGGACTCTACATGCAATATCTGTACAGTTCCAGATCACCCTCAGTAGTTATATACATGACCTTATCACAAAATACAATGAATAGAAAGTTAAGCATTCAACTCAAAGGAGTGTATTGTTCAATCTTCCTGGAAACCAATATGTGTTAACATGATGTAAACCTTATTATTATACTCACCATACGATTTAGAATAGTCTGCAACCAATTTTATGAGTGTGCTACCTAAGCTCAAGATGTTACCTTCAGTAACATCAGCTTTTCTACACACTGGAACATTAGCGTTTGCAGAAGTAAACCAAGTCAATGGCAGTTCATATGCAAAGGGTGCCAGATAGGTTACTGAATTCAACTTGCATTGGTGTATTCCATGGCATTGTGCACTCTACATGCAATATCTGTACAGTTCCAGATCACCCTGTGTAGTTATATACATGACCTTATCACAAAATACAATGAATAGAAAGTTAAGCATTCAACTCAAAGGAGTGTATTGGTCAATCTTCCTGGAAACCAATATGTGTTAACATGATGTAAACCTTATTATTATACTCACCATACGATTTAGAATAGTCTGCAACCAATTTTATGAGTGTGCTACCTAAGCTCAAGATGTTACGTTCAGTAACATCAGCTTTTCTACACACTGGAACATTAGCGTTTGCAGAAGTAAACCAAGTCAATGGCAGTTCATATGCAAAGGGTGCCAGATAGGTTACTGAATTCAACTTGCATTGGGGTATTCCATGGCATTGTGCACTCTACATGCAATATCTGTACAGTTCCAGATCACCTTTTGTAGTTATATACATGACCTTATCACAAAATACAATGAATGGAAAGTTAAGCATTCAACTCAAAGGAGTGTATTGTTCAATCTTCCTGGAAACCAATATGTGTTAACATGATGTAAACCTTATTATTATACTCACCATACGATTTAGAATAGTCTGCAACCAATTTTATGAGTGTGCTACCTAAGCTCAAGATGTTACCTTCAGTAACATCAGCTTTTCTACACACTGGAACATTAGCGTTTGCAGAAGTAAACCAAGTCAATGGCAGTTCATATGCAAACGGTGCCAGATAGGTTACTGAATTCAACTTGCATTGGGGTATTCCATGGCATTGTGCACTCTACATGCAATATCTGTACAGTTCCAGATCACCCTGTGTAGTTATATACATGACCTTATCACAAAATACAATGAATGGAAAGTTAAGCATTCAACTCAAAGGAGTGTATTGTTCAATCTTCCTGGAAACCAATATGTGTTAACATGATGTAAACCTTATTATTATACTCACCATACGATTTAGAATAGTCTGCAACCAATTTTATGAGTGTGCTACCTAAGCTCAAGATGTTACGTTCAGTAACATCAGCTTTTCTACACACTGGAACATTAGCGTTTGCAGAAGTAAACCAAGTCAATGGCAGTTCATATGCAAAGGGTGCCAGATAGGTTACTGAATTCAACTTGCATTGGGGTATTCCATGGCATTGTGCACTCTACATGCAATATCTGTACAGTTCCAGATCACCTTTTGTAGTTATATACATGGCCTTATCACAAAATACAATGAATGGAAAGTTAAGCATTCAACTCAAAGGAGTGTATTGTTCAATCTTCCTGGAAACCAATATGTGTTAACATGATGTAAACCTTATTATTATACTCACCATACGATTTAGAATAGTCTGCAACCAATTTTATGAGTGTGCTACCTAAGCTCAAGATGTTACGTTCAGTAACATCAGCTTTTCTACACACTGGAACATTAGCGTTTGCAGAAGTAAACCAAGTCAATGGCAGTTCATATGCAAAGGGTGCCAGATAGGTTACTGAATTCAACTTGCATTGGGGTATTCCATGGCATTGTGCACTCTACATGCAATATCTGTACAGTTCCAGATCACCCTGTGTAGTTATATACATGACCTTATCACAAAATACAATGAATGGAAAGTTAAGCATTCAACTCAAAGGAGTGTATTGTTCAATCTTCCTGGAAACCAATATGTGTTAACATGATGTAACCCTTATTATTATACTCACCATACGATTTAGAATAGTCTGCAACCAATTTTATGAGTGTGCTACCTAAGCTCAAGATGTTACGTTCAGTAACATCAGCTTTTCTACACACTGGAACATTAGCGTTTGCAGAAGTAAACCAAGTCAATGGCAGTTCATATGCAAAGGGTGCCAGATAGGTTACTGAATTCAACTTGCATTGGGGTATTCCATGGCATTGTGTACTCTACATGCAATATCTGTACAGTTCCAGATCACCTTTTGTAGTTATATACATGACCTTATCACAAAATACAATGAATTGAAAGTTAAGCATTCAACTCAAAGGAGTGTATTGTTCAATCTTCCTGGAAACCAATATGTGTTAACATGATGTAAACCTTATTATTATACTCACCATACGATTTAGAATAGTCTGCAACCAATTTTATGAGTGTGCTACCTAAGCTCAAGATGTTACCTTCAGTAACATCAGCTTTTCTACACACTGGAACATTAGCGTTTGCAGAAGTAAACCAAGTCAATGGCAGTTTATATGCAAACGGTGCAAGATAGGTTACTGAATTCAACTTGCATTGGGGTATTCCATGGCATTGTGGACTCTACATGCAATATCTGTACAGTTCCAGATCACCCTCAGTAGTTATATACATGACCTTATCACAAAATACAATGAATAGAAAGTTAAGCATTCAACTCAAAGGAGTGTATTGTTCAATCTTCCTGGAAACCAATATGTGTTAACATGATGTAAACCTTATTATTATACTCACCATACGATTTAGAATAGTCTGCAACCAATTTTATGAGTGTGCTACCTAAGCTCAAGATGTTACCTTCAGTAACATCAGCTTTTCTACACACTGGAACATTAGCGTTTGCAGAAGTAAACCAAGTCAATGGCAGTTTATATGCAAACGGTGCAAGATAGGTTACTGAATTCAACTTGCATTGGGGTATTCCATGGCATTGTGGACTCTACATGCAATATCTGTACAGTTCCAGATCACCCTCAGTAGTTATATACATGACCTTATCACAAAATACAATGAATAGAAAGTTAAGCATTCAACTCAAAGGAGTGTATTGTTCAATCTTCCTGGAAACCAATATGTGTTAACATGATGTAAACCTTATTATTATACTCACCATACGATTTAGAATAGTCTGCAACCAATTTTATGAGTGTGCTACCTAAGCTCAAGATGTTACCTTCAGTAACATCAGCTTTTCTACACACTGGAACATTAGCGTTTGCAGAAGTAAACCAAGTCAATGGCAGTTCATATGCAAAGGGTGCCAGATAGGTTACTGAATTCAACTTGCATTGGGGTATTCCATGGCATTGTGCACTCTACATGCAATATCTGTACAGTTCCAGATCACCCTGTGTAGTTATATACATGACCTTATCACAAAATACAATGAATAGAAAGTTAAGCATTCAACTCAAAGGAGTGTATTGGTCAATCTTCCTGGAAACCAATATGTGTTAACATGATGTAAACCTTATTATTATACTCACCATACGATTTAGAATAGTCTGCAACCAATTTTATGAGTGTGCTACCTAAGCTCAAGATGTTACGTTCAGTAACATCAGCTTTTCTACACACTGGAACATTAGCGTTTGCAGAAGTAAACCAAGTCAATGGCAGTTCATATGCAAAGGGTGCCAGATAGGTTACTGAATTCAAATTGCATTGGGGTATTCCATGGCATTGTGCACTCTACATGCAATATCTGTACAGTTCCAGATCACCTTTTGTAGTTATATACATGACCTTATCACAAAATACAATGAATGGAAAGTTAAGCATTCAACTCAAAGGAGTGTATTGTTCAATCTTCCTGGAAACCAATATGTGTTAACATGATGTAAACCTTATTATTATACTCACCATACGATTTAGAATAGTCTGCAACCAATTTTATGAGTGTGCTACCTAAGCTCAAGATGTTACCTTCAGTAACATCAGCTTTTCTACACACTGGAACATTAGCGTTTGCAGAAGTAAACCAAGTCAATGGCAGTTCATATGCAAACGGTGCCAGATAGGTTACTGAATTCAACTTGCATTGGGGTATTCCATGGCATTGTGCACTCTACATGCAATATCTGTACAGTTCCAGATCACCCTGTGTAGTTATATACATGACCTTATCACAAAATACAATGAATGGAAAGTTAAGCATTCAACTCAAAGGAGTGTATTGTTCAATCTTCCTGGAAACCAATATGTGTTAACATGATGTAAACCTTATTATTATACTCACCATACGATTTAGAATAGTCTGCAACCAATTTTATGAGTGTGCTACCTAAGCTCAAGATGTTACGTTCAGTAACATCAGCTTTTCTACACACTGGAACATTAGCGTTTGCAGAAGTAAACCAAGTCAATGGCAGTTCATATGCAAAGGGTGCCAGATAGGTTACTGAATTCAACTTGCATTGGGGTATTCCATGGCATTGTGCACTCTACATGCAATATCTGTACAGTTCCAGATCACCTTTTGTAGTTATATACATGACCTTATCACAAAATACAATGAATGGAAAGTTAAGCATTCAACTCAAAGGAGTGTATTGTTCAATCTTCCTGGAAACCAATATGCGTTAACATGATGTAAACCTTATTATTATACTCACCATACGATTTAGAATAGTCTGCAACCAATTTTATGAGTGTGCTACCTAAGCTCAAGATGTTACGTTCAGTAACATCAGCTTTTCTACACACTGGAACATTAGCGTTTGCAGAAGTAAACCAAGTCAATGGCAGTTCATATGCAAAGGGTGCCAGATAGGTTACTGAATTCAACTTGCATTGGGGTATTCCATGGCATTGTGCACTCTACATGCAATATCTGTACAGTTCCAGATCACCCTGTGTAGTTATATACATGACCTTATCACAAAATACAATGAATAGAAAGTTAAGCATTCAACTCAAAGGAGTGTATTGTTCAATCTTCCTGGAAACCAATATGTGTTAACATGATGTAAACCTTATTATTATACTCACCATACGATTTAGAATAGTCTGCAACCAATTTTATGAGTGTGCTACCTAAGCTCAAGATGTTACGTTCAGTAACATCAGCTTTTCTACACACTGGAACATTAGCGTTTGCAGAAGTAAACCAAGTCAATGGCAGTTCATATGCAAAGGGTGCCAGATATGTTACTGAATTCAACTTGCATTGGGGTATTCCATGGCATTGTGCACTCTACATGCAATATCTGTACAGTTCCAGATCACCTTTTGTAGTTATATACATGACCTTATCACAAAATACAATGAATGGAAAGTTAAGCATTCAACTCAAAGGAGTGTATTGTTCAATCTTCCTGGAAACCAATATGTGTTAACATGATGTAAACCTTATTATTATACTCACCATACGATTTAGAATAGTCTGAAACCAATTTTATGAGTGTGCTACCTAAGCTCAAGATGTTACGTTCAGTAACATCAGCTTTTCTACACACTGGAACATTAGCGTTTGCAGAAGTAAACCAAGTCAATGGCAGTTCATATGCAAACGGTTGCAGATAGGTTACTGAATTCAACTTGCATTGGGGTATTCCATGGCATTGTGCACTCTACATGCAATATCTGTACAGTTCCAGATCACCCTGTGTAGTTATATACATGACCTTATCACAAAATACAATGAATGGAAAGTTAAGCATTCAACTCAAAGGAGTGTATTGTTCAATCTTCCTGGAAACCAATATGTGTTAACATGATGTAACCCTTATTATTATACTCACCATACGATTTAGAATAGTCTGCAACCAATTTTATGAGTGTGCTACCTAAGCTCAAGATGTTACGTTCAGTAACATCAGCTTTTCTACACACTGGAACATTAGCGTTTGCAGAAGTAAACCAAGTCAATGGCAGTTCATATGCAAACGGTGCCAGATAGGTTACTGAATTCAACTTGCATTGGGGTATTCCATGGCATTGTGCACTCTACATGCAATATCTGTACAGTTCCAGATCACCTTTTGTAGTTATATACATGACCTTATCACAAAATACAATGAATGGAAAGTTAAGCATTCAACTCAAAGGAGTGTATTCTTCAATCTTCCTGGAAACCAATATGTGTTAACATGATGTAAACCTTATTATTATACTCACCATACGATTTAGAATAGTCTGCAACAAATTTTATGAGTGTGCTACCTAAGCTCAAGATGTTACGTTCAGTAACATCAGCTTTTCTACACACTGGAACATTAGCGTTTGCAGAAGTAAACCAAGTCAATGGCAGTTCATATGCAAAGGGTGCCAGATAGGTTACTGAATTCAACTTGCATTGGGGTATTCCATGGCATTGTGCACTCTACATGCAATATCTGTACAGTTCCAGATCACCTTTTGTAGTTATATACATGACCTTATCACAAAATACAATGAATGGAAAGTTAAGCATTCAACTCAAAGGAGTGTATTGTTCAATCTTCCTGGAAACCAATATGTGTTAACATGATGTAAACCTTATTATTATACTCACCATACGATTTAGAATAGTCTGCAACCAATCTTATGAGTGTGCTACCTAAGCTCAAGATGTTATCTTCAGTAACATCAGCTTTTCTACACACTGGAACATTAGCGTTTGCAGAAGTAAACCAAGTCAATGGCAGTTCATATGCAAACGGTTGCAGATAGGTTACTGAATTCAACTTGCATTGGGGTATTCCATGGCATTGTGCACTCTGCATGCAATATCTGTACAGTTCCAGATCACCCTGTGTAGTTATATACATGACCTTATCACAAAATACAATGAATGGAAAGTTAAGCATTCAACTCAAAGGAGTGTATTGTTCAATCTTCCTGGAAACCAATATGTGTTAACATGATGTAACCCTTATTATTATACTCACCATACGATTTAGAATAGTCTGCAACCAATTTTATGAGTGTGCTACCTAAGCTCAAGATGTTACGTTCAGTAACATCAGCTTTTCTACACACTGGAACATTAGCGTTTGCAGAAGTAAACCAAGTCAATGGCAGTTCATATGCAAAGGGTGCCAGATAGGTTACTGAATTCAACTTGCATTGGGGTATTCCATGGCATTGTGCACTCTACATGCAATATCTGTACAGTTCCAGATCACCTTTTGTAGTTATATACATGACCTTATCACAAAATACAATGAATGGAAAGTTAAGCATTCAACTCAAAGGAGTGTATTGTTCAATCTTCCTGGAAACCAATATGTGTTAACATGATGTAAACCTTATTATTATACTCACCATACGATTTAGAATAGTCTGCAACCAATTTTATGAGTGTGCTACCTAAGCTCAAGATGTTACGTTCAGTAACATCAGCTTTTCTACACACTGGAACATTAGCGTTTGCAGAAGTAAACCAAGTCAATGGCAGTTCATATGCAAACGGTGCCAGATTGGTTACTGAATTCAACTTGCATTGGGGTATTCCATGGCATTGTGGACTCTACATGCAATATCTGTACAGTTCCAGATCACCCTCTGTAGTTATATACATGACCTTATCACAAAATACAATGAATAGAAAGTTAAGCATTCAACTCAAAGGAGTGTATTGTTCAATCTTCCTGGAAACCAATATGTGTTAACATGATGTAAACCTTATTATTATACTCACCATACGATTTAGAATAGTCTGCAACCAATTTTATGAGTGTGCTACCTAAGCTCAAGATGTTACGTTCAGTAACATCAGCTTTTCTACACACTGGAACATTAGCGTTTGCAGAAGTAAACCAAGTCAATGGCAGTTCATATGCAAAGGGTGCCAGATAGGTTACTGAATTCAACTTGCATTGGGGTATTCCATGGCATTGTGCACTCTACATGCAATATCTGTACAGTTCCAGATCACCTAGTGTAGTTATATACATGACATCACAAAATACAATGAATTGAAAGTTAAGCATTCAACTCAATGGAGTGTATTGTTCAATTTTGCTGGAAACCAATATGTGTTAACATGATGTAAACCTTATTATTATACTCACCATATGATTTAGAGTAGTCTGCAACCAATTTTATGAGTGTGCTACCTATGCTCCAGATGTTAATTTCAGTAACATCACCTTTTCTGCACAGTGGAACATTAGGGTTTGCAGAAGTAAACAAAGTCAAAGTCTGTTCCACAGTATAGAGCATGAGATAGGTTAGTCAATTCAGCTTGCATTGGTGTATTCCATCTCAATGAGCTCTCTACATGCAATACCTATACATTTGCCGATCACCTTGTGCAGTTATATACACAAACCTATCACAAATTGCATTGAATACAAAGCAAAGCACACAACTCAATGAAGTGTACAGTTCAATTTTGCTGAAAACCAGGATGTGCTAACATGATGTAAACCTTATTATTATGCTCACCATATGATTTAGAGTAGTCTGCAACCAATTTTATGAGTGTGCTACCTAAGCTCAAGATGTTACTTTCAGTAACATCAGCTTTTCTACACACTGGAACATAACCGTTTGCAGAACTTAACCAAGTCAATGACAGTTCATCTGCAAAGGGTGCCAGATAGGTTACTGAATTCAGCTTGCATTGGTTTATTCCATGGCATTGTGCACTCTACATGCAATATCTGTACAGTTCCAGATCACCTTTTGTAGTTATATACATGACCTTATCACAAAATACAATGAATAGAAAGTTAAGCATTCAACTCAAAGGAGTGTATTGTTCAATCTTCCTGGAAACCAATATGTGTTAACATGATGTAAACCTTATTATTATACTCACCATACGATTTAGAATAGTCTGCAACCAATTTTATGAGTGTGCTACCTAAGCTCAAGATGTTACGTTCAGTAACATCAGCTTTTCTACACACTGGAACATTAGCGTTTGCAGAAGTAAACCAAGTCAATGGCAGTTCATATGCAAAGGGTGCCAGATAGGTTACTGAATTCAACTTGCATTGGGGTATTCCATGGCATTGTGCACTCTACATGCAATATCTGTACAGTTCCAGATCAACTAGTGTAGTTATATACATGACATCACAAAATACAATGAATTGAAAGTTAAGCATTCAACTCTAAGGAGTGTATTGTTCAATTTCGCTGGAAACCAATATGTGCTAACATGATGTAAACCTTATTATTATACTCACCATACGATTTAGAGTAGTCTGCAACCAATTTTATGAGTGTGTTACCTAAGCTCAAGATGTTACGTTCAGTAACATCAGCTTTTCTACACACTGGAACATTAGCGTTTGCAGAAGTAAACCAAGTCAATGGCAGTTCATATGCAAACGGTGCCAGATAGGTTACTGAATTCAACTTGCATTGGGGTATTCCGTGGGATTGTGCACTCTACATGCAATATCTGTACAGTTCCAGATCACCTTGTGTAGTTATATACATGACCTTATGACAAAATACAATGAATAGAAAGTTAAGCATTCAACTCAAAGGAGTGTATTGTTCACTTTCGCTGGAAACCAATATGTGCTAACATGATGTAAACCTTATTATTATACTCACCATATGATTTAGAGTAGTCTGCAACCAATTTTATGAGTGTGCTACCTATGCTCCAGATGTTAATTTCAGTAACATCACCTTTTCTGCACAGTGGAACATTAGGGTTTGCAGAAGTAAACAAAGTCAAAGTCTGTTCCACAGTATAGAGCATCAGATAGATTAGTCAATTCAGCTTGCATTGGTGTATTCCAGCTCAATGAGCTCTCTACACGCAATACCTATACATTTGCAGATCACCTTGTGCAGTTATATATACAAACCTATCACAAATTGCATTGAATACAAAGCAAAGCACTCAACTCAATGAAGTGTACAGTTCAATTTTGCTGAAAACCAGGATGTGCTAACATGATGTAAACCTTATTATTATGCTCACCATATGATTTAGAGTAGTCTGCAACCAATTTTATGAGTGTGCTACCTAAGCTCAAGATGTTACTTTCAGTAACATCAGCTTTTCTACACACTGGAACATAACCGTTTGCAGAACTTAACCAAGTCAATGACAGTTCATCTGCAAAGGGTGCCAGATAGGTTACTGAATTCAGCTTGCATTGGTTTATTCCATAGCATTGTGCACTCTACATGCAATATCTGTACAGTTCCAGATCACCTTTTGTAGTTATATACATGACCTTATCACAAAATAGAATGAATAGAAAGTTACGCATTCAACTCAAAGGAGTGTATTGTTCAATCTTCCTGGAAACCAATATGTGTTAACATGATGTAAACCTTATTATTATAGTCACCATACGATTTAGAATAGTCTGCAACCAATTTTATGAGTGTGCTACCTAAGCTCAAGATGTTACGTTCAGTAACATCAGCTTTTCTACACACTGGAACATTAGCGTTTGCAGAAGTAAACCAAGTCAATGGCAGTTCATATGCAAACGGTGCCAGATAGGTTACTGAATTCAACTTGCATTCGGGTATTCCATGGCATTGTGCACTCTACATGCAATATCTGTACAGTTCCAGATCACCTTTTGTAGTTATATACATGACCTTATCACAAAATACAATGAATGGAAAGTTAAGCATTCAACTCAAAGGAGTGTATTGTTCAATCTTCCTGGAAACCAATATGTGTTAACATGATGTAAACATTATTATTATACTCACCATACGATTTAGAATAGTCTGCAACCAATTTTATGAGTGTGCTACCTAAGCTCAAGATGTTACGTTCAGTAACATCAGCTTTTCTACACACTGGAACATTAGCGTTTGCAGAAGTAAACCAAGTCAATGGCAGTTCATATGCAAACGGTGCCAGATAGGTTACTGAATTCAACTTGCATTGGGGTATTCCATGGCATTGTGCACTCTACATGCAATATCTGTACAGTTCCAGATCACCTTGTGTAGTTATATACATGACCTTATCACAAAATACAATGAATAGAAAGTTAAGCATTCAACTCAAAGGAGTGTATTGTTCAATCTTCCTGGAAACCAATATGTGTTAACATGATGTAAACCTTATTATTATACTCACCATACGATTTAGAATAGTCTGCAACCAATTTTATGAGTGTGCTACCTAAGCTCAAGATGTTACGTTCAGTAACATCAGCTTTTCTACACACTGGAACATTAGCGTTTGCAGAAGTAAACCAAGTCAATGGCAGTTCATATGCAAAGGGTGCCAGATAGGTTACTGAATTCAACTTGCATTGGGGTATTCCATGGCATTGTGCACTCTACATGCAATATCTGTACAGTTCCAGATCACCTTGTGTAGTTATATACATGACCTTATCACAAAATACAATGAATGGAAAGTTAAGCATTCAACTCAAAGGAGTGTATTGTTAAATCTTCCTGGAAACCAATATGTGTTAACATGATGTAAACATTATTATTATACTCACCATACGATTTAGAATAGTCTGCAACCAATTTTATGAGTGTGCTACCTAAGCTCAAGATGTTACGTTCAGTAACATCAGCTTTTCTACACACTGGAACATTAGAGTTTGCAGAAGTAAACCAAGTCAATGGCAGTTCATATGCAAACGGTGCCAGATAGGTTACTGAATTCAACTTGCATTGGGGTATTCCATGGCATTGTGCACTCTGCATGCAATATCTGTACAGTTCCAGATCACCCTGTGTAGTTATATACATGACCTTATCACAAAATACAATGAATGGAAAGTTAAGCATTCAACTCAAAGGTGTGTATTGTTCAATCTTCCTGGAAACCAATATGTGTTAACATGATGTAACCCTTATTATTATACTCACCATACGATTTAGAATAGTCTGCAACCAATTTTATGAGTGTGCTACCTAAGCTCAAGATGTTACGTTCAGTAACATCAGCTTTTCTACACACTGGAACATTAGCGTTTGCAGAAGTAAACCAAGTCAATGGCAGTTCATATGCAAAGGGTGCCAGATAGGTTACTGAATTCAACTTGCATTGGGGTATTCCATGGCATTGTGCACTCTACATGCAATATCTGTACAGTTCCAGATCACCTTTTGTAGTTATATACATGACCTTATCACAAAATACAATGAATGGAAAGTTAAGCATTCAACTCAAAGGAGTGTATTGTTCAATCTTCCTGGAAACCAATATGTGTTAACATGATGTAAACCTTATTATTATACTCACCATACGATTTAGAATAGTCTGCAACCAATTTTATGAGTGTGCTACCTAAGCTCAAGATGTTACGTTCAGTAACATCAGCTTTTCTACACACTGGAACATTAGCGTTTGCAGAAGTAAACCAAGTCAATGGCAGTTCATATGCAAACGGTGCCAGATTGGTTACTGAATTCAACTTGCATTGGGGTATTCCATGGCATTGTGGACTCTACATGCAATATCTGTACAGTTCCAGATCACCCTCTGTAGTTATATACATGACCTTATCACAAAATACAATGAATAGAAAGTTAAGCATTCAACTCAAAGGAGTGTATTGTTCAATCTTCCTGGAAACCAATATGTGTTAACATGATGTAAACCTTATTATTATACTCACCATACGATTTAGAATAGTCTGCAACCAATTTTATGAGTGTGCTACCTAAGCTCAAGATGTTACGTTCAGTAACATCAGCTTTTCTACACACTGGAACATTAGCGTTTGCAGAAGTAAACCAAGTCAATGGCAGTTCATATGCAAAGGGTGCCAGATAGGTTACTGAATTCAACTTGCATTGGGGTATTCCATGGCATTGTGCACTCTACATGCAATATCTGTACAGTTCCAGATCACCTAGTGTAGTTATATACATGACATCACAAAATACAATGAATTGAAAGTTAAGCATTCAACTCAAAGGAGTGTATTGTTCAATTTTGCTGGAAACCAATATGTGTTAACATGATGTAAACCTTATTATTATACTCACCATATGATTTAGAGTAGTCTGCAACCAATTTTATGAGTGTGCTACCTATGCTCCAGATGTTAATTTCAGTAACATCACCTTTTCTGCACAGTGGAACATTAGGGTTTGCAGAAGTAAACAAAGTCAAAGTCTGTTCCACAGTATAGAGCATGAGATAGGTTAGTCAATTCAGCTTGCATTGGTGTATTCCATCTCAATGAGCTCTCTACATGCAATACCTATACATTTGCCGATCACCTTGTGCAGTTATATACACAAACCTATCACAAATTGCATTGAATACAAAGCAAAGCACACAACTCAATGAAGTGTACAGTTCAATTTTGCTGAAAACCAGGATGTGCTAACATGATGTAAACCTTATTATTATGCTCACCATATGATTTAGAGTAGTCTGCAACCAATTTTATGAGTGTGCTACCTAAGCTCAAGATGTTACTTTCAGTAACATCAGCTTTTCTACACACTGGAACATAACCGTTTGCAGAACTTAACCAAGTCAATGACAGTTCATCTGCAAAGGGTGCCAGATAGGTTACTGAATTCAGCTTGCATTGGTTTATTCCATGGCATTGTGCACTCTACATGCAATATCTGTACAGTTCCAGATCACCTTTTGTAGTTATATACATGACCTTATCACAAAATACAATGAATAGAAAGTTAAGCATTCAACTCAAAGGAGTGTATTGTTCAATCTTCCTGGAAACCAATATGTGTTAACATGATGTAAACCTTATTATTATACTCACCATACGATTTAGAATAGTCTGCAACCAATTTTATGAGTGTGCTACCTAAGCTCAAGATGTTACGTTCAGTAACATCAGCTTTTCTACACACTGGAACATTAGCGTTTGCAGAAGTAAACCAAGTCAATGGCAGTTCATATGCAAAGGGTGCCAGATAGGTTACTGAATTCAACTTGCATTGGGGTATTCCATGGCATTGTGCACTCTACATGCAATATCTGTACAGTTCCAGATCAACTAGTGTAGTTATATACATGACATCACAAAATACAATGAATTGAAAGTTAAGCATTCAACTCTAAGGAGTGTATTGTTCAATTTCGCTGGAAACCAATATGTGCTAACATGATGTAAACCTTATTATTATACTCACCATACGATTTAGAGTAGTCTGCAACCAATTTTATGAGTGTGTTACCTAAGCTCAAGATGTTACGTTCAGTAACATCAGCTTTTCTACACACTGGAACATTAGCGTTTGCAGAAGTAAACCAAGTCAATGGCAGTTCATATGCAAACGGTGCCAGATAGGTTACTGAATTCAACTTGCATTGGGGTATTCCGTGGGATTGTGCACTCTACATGCAATATCTGTACAGTTCCAGATCACCTTGTGTAGTTATATACATGACCTTATGACAAAATACAATGAATAGAAAGTTAAGCATTCAACTCAAAGGAGTGTATTGTTCACTTTCGCTGGAAACCAATATGTGCTAACATGATGTAAACCTTATTATTATACTCACCATATGATTTAGAGTAGTCTGCAACCAATTTTATGAGTGTGCTACCTATGCTCCAGATGTTAATTTCAGTAACATCACCTTTTCTGCACAGTGGAACATTAGGGTTTGCAGAAGTAAACAAAGTCAAAGTCTGTTCCACAGTATAGAGCATCAGATAGATTAGTCAATTCAGCTTGCATTGGTGTATTCCAGCTCAATGAGCTCTCTACACGCAATACCTATACATTTGCAGATCACCTTGTGCAGTTATATATACAAACCTATCACAAATTGCATTGAATACAAAGCAAAGCACTCAACTCAATGAAGTGTACAGTTCAATTTTGCTGAAAACCAGGATGTGCTAACATGATGTAAACCTTATTATTATGCTCACCATATGATTTAGAGTAGTCTGCAACCAATTTTATGAGTGTGCTTCCTCAGCTCAAGATGTTACTTTCAGTAACATCAGCTTTTCTACACACTGGAACATAACCGTTTGCAGAACTTAACCAAGTCAATGACAGTTCATCTGCAAAGGGTGCCAGATAGGTTACTGAATTCAGCTTGCATTGGTTTATTCCATAGCATTGTGCACTCTACATGCAATATCTGTACAGTTCCAGATCACCTTTTGTAGTTATATACATGACCTTATCACAAAATAGAATGAATAGAAAGTTACGCATTCAACTCAAAGGAGTGTATTGTTCAATCTTCCTGGAAACCAATATGTGTTAACATGATGTAAACCTTATTATTATAGTCACCATACGATTTAGAATAGTCTGCAACCAATTTTATGAGTGTGCTACCTAAGCTCAAGATGTTACGTTCAGTAACATCAGCTTTTCTACACACTGGAACATTAGCGTTTGCAGAAGTAAACCAAGTCAATGGCAGTTCATATGCAAACGGTGCCAGATAGGTTACTGAATTCAACTTGCATTCGGGTATTCCATGGCATTGTGCACTCTACATGCAATATCTGTACAGTTCCAGATCACCTTTTGTAGTTATATACATGACCTTATCACAAAATACAATGAATGGAAAGTTAAGCATTCAACTCAAAGGAGTGTATTGTTCAATCTTCCTGGAAACCAATATGTGTTAACATGATGTAAACATTATTATTATACTCACCATACGATTTAGAATAGTCTGCAACCAATTTTATGAGTGTGCTACCTAAGCTCAAGATGTTACGTTCAGTAACATCAGCTTTTCTACACACTGGAACATTAGCGTTTGCAGAAGTAAACCAAGTCAATGGCAGTTCATATGCAAACGGTGCCAGATAGGTTACTGAATTCAACTTGCATTGGGGTATTCCATGGCATTGTGCACTCTACATGCAATATCTGTACAGTTCCAGATCACCTTGTGTAGTTATATACATGACCTTATCACAAAATACAATGAATAGAAAGTTAAGCATTCAACTCAAAGGAGTGTATTGTTCAATCTTCCTGGAAACCAATATGTGTTAACATGATGTAAACCTTATTATTATACTCACCATACGATTTAGAATAGTCTGCAACCAATTTTATGAGTGTGCTACCTAAGCTCAAGATGTTACGTTCAGTAACATCAGCTTTTCTACACACTGGAACATTAGCGTTTGCAGAAGTAAACCAAGTCAATGGCAGTTCATATGCAAAGGGTGCCAGATAGGTTACTGAATTCAACTTGCATTGGGGTATTCCATGGCATTGTGCACTCTACATGCAATATCTGTACAGTTCCAGATCACCTTGTGTAGTTATATACATGACCTTATCACAAAATACAATGAATGGAAAGTTAAGCATTCAACTCAAAGGAGTGTATTGTTAAATCTTCCTGGAAACCAATATGTGTTAACATGATGTAAACATTATTATTATACTCACCATACGATTTAGAATAGTCTGCAAACAATTTTATGAGTGTGCTACCTAAGCTCAAGATGTTACGTTCAGTAACATCAGCTTTTCTACACACTGGAACATTAGAGTTTGCAGAAGTAAACCAAGTCAATGGCAGTTCATATGCAAACGGTGCCAGATAGGTTACTGAATTCAACTTGCATTGGGGTATTCCATGGCATTGTGCACTCTACATGCAATATCTGTACAGTTCCAGATCACCTTGTGTAGTTATATACATGACCTTATCACAAAATACAATGAATAGAAAGTTAAGCATTCAACTCAAAGGAGTGTATTGTTCAATCTTCCTGGAAACCAATATGTGTTAACATGATGTAAACCTTATTATTATACTCACCATACGATTTAGAATAGTCTGCAACCAATTTTATGAGTGTGCTACCTAAGCTCAAGATGTTACGTTCAGTAACATCAGCTTTTCTACACACTGGAACATTAGCGTTTGCAGAAGTAAACCAAGTCAATGGCAGTTCATATGCAAAGGGTGCAAGATAGGTTACTGAATTCAACTTGCATTGGGGTATTCCATGGCATTGTGCACTCTACATGCAATATCTGTACAGTTCCAGATCACCTTGTGTAGTTATATAAATGACCTTATCACAAAATACAATGAATAGAAAGTTAAGCATTCAACTCAAAGGAGTGTATTGTTCAATTTCGCTGGAAACCAATATGTGCTAACATGATGTAAACCTTATTATTATACTCACCATATGATTTAGAGTAGTCTGCAACCAATTTTATGAGTGTGCTACTTATGCTCCAGATGTTAATTTCAGTAACATCACCTTTTCTGCACAGTGGAACATTAGGGTTTGCAGAAGTAAACAAAGTCAAAGTCTGTTCCACAGTATAGAGCATCAGATAGATTAGTCAATTCAGCTTGCATTGGTGTATTCCAGCTCAATGAGCTCTCTACACGCAATACCTATACATTTGCAGATCACCTTGTGCAGTTATATACACAAACCTATCACAAATTGCATTGAATACAAAGCAAAGCACTCAACTCAATGAAGTGTACAGTACAATTTTGCTGAAAACCAGGATGTGCTAACATGATGTAAACCTTATTATTATGCTCACCATATGATTTAGAGTAGTCTGCAACCAATTTTATGAGTGTGCTACCTAAGCTCAAGATGTTACTTTCAGTAACATCAGCTTTTCTACACACTGGAACATAACCGTTTGCAGAACTTAACCAAGTCAATGACAGTTCATATGCAAAGGTTGCCAGATAGGTTACTGAATTCAGCTTGCATTGGTTTATTCCATGGCATTGTGCACTCTACATGCAATATCTGTACAGTTCCAGATCACCTTTTGTAGTTATATACATGACCTTATCACAAAATACAATGAATAGAAAGTTAAGCATTCAACTCAAAGGAGTGTATTGTTCAATCTTTCTGGAAACCAATATGTGTTAACATGATGTAAACCTTATTATTATACTCACCATACGATTTAGAATAGTCTGCAACCAATTTTATGAGTGTGCTACCTAAGCTCAAGATGTTACGTTCAGTAACATCAGCTTTTCTACACACTGGAACATTAGCGTTTGCAGAAGTAAACCAAGTCAATGGCAGTTCATATGAAAAGGGTGCCAGATAGATTACTGAATTCAACTTGCATTGGGGTATTCCATGGCATTGTGCACTCTACATGCAATATCTGTACAGTTCCAGATCACCTAGTGTAGTTATATACATGACATCACAAAATACAATGAATTGAAAGTTAAGCATTCAACTCAAAGGAGTGTATTGTTCAATTTCGCTGGAAACCATTATGTGCTAACATGATGTAAACCTTATTATTATACTCACCATATGATTTAGAGTAGTCTGCAACCAATTTTATGAGTGTGCTACCTATGCTCCAGGTGTTAATTTCAGTAACATCACCTTTTCTGCACAGTGGAACATTAGGGTTTGCAGAAGTAAACAAAGTCAAAGTCTGTTCCACAGTATAGAGCATCAGATAGGTTAGTCAATTCAGCTTGCATTGGTGTATTCCAGCTCAATGAGCTCTCTACATGCAATACCTATACATTTGCAGATCACCTTGTGCAGTTATATACACAAACCTATCACAAATTGCATTGAATACAAAGCAAAGCACACAACTCAATGAAGTGTACAGTTCAATTTTGCTGAAAACCAGTATGTGCTAACATGATGTAAACCTTATTATTATGCTCACCATATGATTTAGAGTAGTCTGCAACCAATTTTATGAGTGTGCTACCTAAGCTCAAGATGTTACTTTCAGTAACATCAGCTTTTCTACAGACTGGAACATTAGCGTTTGCAGAAGTAAACCAAGTCAATGGCAGTTCATATGCAAAGGGTGCCAGATAGGTTACTGAATTCAACCTGCATTGGGGTATTCCATGGCATTGTGTACTCTACATGCAATATCTGTACAGTTCCAGATCACCTTTTGTAGTTATATACATGACCTTATCACAAAATACAATGAATGGAAAGTTAAGCATTCAACTCAAAGGAGTGTATTGTTCAATCTTCCTGGAAACCAATATGTGTTAACATGATGTAAACCTTATTATTATACTCACCATACGATTTAGAATAGTCTGCAACCAATTTTATGAGTGTGCTACCTAAGCTCAAGATGTTACGTTCAGTAACATCAGCTTTTCTACACACTGGAACATTAGCGTTTGCAGAAGTAAACCAAGTCAATGGCAGTTCATATGCAAACGGTTGCAGATAGGTTACTGAATTCAACTTGCATTGGGGTATTCCATGGCATTGTGCACTCTACATGCAATATCTGTACAGTTCCAGATCACCTAGTGTAGTTATATACATGACATCACAAAATACAATGAATTGAAAGTTAAGCATTCAACTCAAAGGAGTGTATTGTTCAATTTTGCTGGAAACCAATATGTGTTAACATGATGTAAACCTTATTATTATACTCACCATATGATTTAGAGTAGTCTGCAACCAATTTTATGAGTGTGCTACCTATGCTCCAGATGTTAATTTCAGTAACATCACCTTTTCTGCACAGTGGAACATTAGGGTTTGCAGAAGTAAACAAAGTCAAAGTCTGTTCCACAGTATAGAGCATGAGATAGGTTAGTCAATTCAGCTTGCATTGGTGTATTCCATCTCAATGAGCTCTCTACATGCAATACCTATACATTTGCCGATCACCTTGTGCAGTTATATACACAAACCTATCACAAATTGCATTGAATACAAAGCAAAGCACACAACTCAATGAAGTGTACAGTTCAATTTTGCTGAAAACCAGGATGTGCTAACATGATGTAAACCTTATTATTGTGCTCACCATATGATTTAGAGTAGTCTGCAACCAATTTTATGAGTGTGCTACCTAAGCTCAAGATGTTACTTTCAGTAACATCAGCTTTTCTACACACTGGAACATAACCGTTTGCAGAACTTAACCAAGTCAATGACAGTTCATCTGCAAAGGGTGCCAGATAGGTTACTGAATTCAGCTTGCATTGGTTTATTCCATGGCATTGTGCACTCTACATGCAATATCTGTACAGTTCCAGATCACCTTTTGTAGTTATATACATGACCTTATCACAAAATACAATGAATAGAAAGTTAAGCATTCAACTCAAAGGAGTGTATTGTTCAATCTTCCTGGAAACCAATATGTGTTAACATGATGTAAACCTTATTATTATACTCACCATACGATTTAGAATAGTCTGCAACCAATTTTATGAGTGTGCTACCTAAGCTCAAGATGTTACCTTCAGTAACATCAGCTTTTCTACACACTGGAACATTAGCGTTTGCAGAAGTAAACCAAGTCAATGGCAGTTCATATGCAAAGGGTGCCAGATAGGTTACTGAATTCAACTTGCATTGGGGTATTCCATGGCATTGTGCACTCTACATGCAATATCTGTACAGTTCCAGATCAACTAGTGTAGTTATATACATGACATCACAAAATACAATGAATTGAAAGTTAAGCATTCAACTCAAAGGAGTGTATTGTTCAATTTCGCTGGAAACCAATATGTGCTAACATGATGTAAACCTTATTATTATACTCACCATACGATTTAGAGTAGTCTGCAACCAATTTTATGAGTGTGTTACCTAAGCTCAAGATGTTACGTTCAGTAACATCAGCTTTTCTACACACTGGAACATTAGCGTTTGCAGAAGTAAACCAAGTCAATGGCAGTTCATATGCAAACGGTGCCAGATAGGTTACTGAATTCAACTTGCATTGGGGTATTCCGTGGGATTGTGCACTCTACATGCAATATCTGTACAGTTCCAGATCACCTTGTGTAGTTATATACATGACCTTATGACAAAATACAATGAATAGAAAGTTAAGCATTCAACTCAAAGGAGTGTATTGTTCACTTTCGCTGGAAACCAATATGTGCTAACATGATGTAAACCTTATTATTATACTCACCATATGATTTAGAGTAGTCTGCAACCAATTTTATGAGTGTGCTACCTATGCTCCAGATGTTAATTTCAGTAACATCACCTTTTCTGCACAGTGGAACATTAGGGTTTGCAGAAGTAAACAAAGTCAAAGTCTGTTCCACAGTATAGAGCATCAGATAGATTAGTCAATTCAGCTTGCATTGGTGTATTCCAGCTCAATGAGCTCTCTACACGCAATACCTATACATTTGCAGATCACCTTGTGCAGTTATATACACAAACCTATCACAAATTGCATTGAATACAAAGCAAAGCACTCAACTCAATGAAGTGTACAGTTCAATTTTGCTGAAAACCAGGATGTGCTAACATGATGTAAACCTTATTATTATGCTCACCATATGATTTAGAGTAGTCTGCAACCAATTTTATGAGTGTGCTACCTAAGCTCAAGATGTTACTTTCAGTAACATCAGCTTTTCTACACACTGGAACATAACCGTTTGCAGAACTTAACCAAGTCAATGACAGTTCATCTGCAAAGGGTGCCAGATAGGTTACTGAATTCAGCTTGCATTGGTTTATTCCATGGCATTGTGCACTCTACATGCAATATCTGTACAGTTCCAGATCACCTTTTGTAGTTATATACATGACCTTATCACAAAATAGAATGAATAGAAAGTTACGCATTCAACTCAAAGGAGTGTATTGTTCAATCTTCCTGGAAACCAATATGTGTTAACATGATGTAAACCTTATTATTATAGTCAACATACGATTTAGAATAGTCTGCAACCAATTTTATGAGTGTGCTACCTAAGCTCAAGATGTTACGTTCAGTAACATCAGCTTTTCTACACACTGGAACATTAGCGTTTGCAGAAGTAAACCAAGTCAATGGCAGTTCATATGCAAAGGGTGCCAGATAGGTTACTGAATTCAACTTGCATTGGGGTATTCCATGGCATTCTGCACTCTACATGCAATATCTGTACAGTTCCAGATCACCTTTTGTAGTTATATACATGACCTTATCACAAAATACAATGAATGGAAAGTTAAGCATTCAACTCAAAGGAGTGTATTGTTCAATCTTCCTGGAAACCAATATGTGTTAACATGATGTAAACATTATTATTATACTCACCATACGATTTAGAATAGTCTGCAACCAATTTTATGAGTGTGCTACCTAAGCTCAAGATGTTACGTTCAGTAACATCAGCTTTTCTACACACTGGAACATTAGCGTTTGCAGAAGTAAACCAAGTCAATGGCAGTTCATATGCAAACGGTGCCAGATAGGTTACTGAATTCAACTTGCATTGGGGTATTCCATGGCATTGTGCACTCTACATGCAATATCTGTACAGTTCCAGATCACCTTGTGTAGTTATATACATGACCTTATCACAAAATAGAATGAATAGAACGTTAAGCATTCAACTCAAAGGAGTGTATTGTTCAATCTTCCTGGAAACCAATATGTGTTAACATGATGTAAACCGTATTATTATACTCACCATACGATTTAGAATAGTCTGCAACCAATTTTATGAGTGTGCTACCTAAGCTCAAGATGTTACGTTCAGTAACATCAGCTTTTCTACACACTGGAACATTAGCGTTTGCAGAAGTAAACCAAGTCAATGGCAGTTCATATGCAAAGGGTGCCAGATAGGTTACTGAATTCAACTTGCATTGGGGTATTCCATGGCATTGTGCACTCTACATGCAATATCTGTACAGTTCCAGATCACCTTGTGTAGTTATATACATGACCTTATCACAAAATACAATGAATGGAAAGTTAAGCATTCAACTCAAAGGAGTGTATTGTTCAATCTTCCTGGAAACCAATATGTGTTAACATGATGTAAACATTATTATTATACTCACCATACGATTTAGAATAGTCTGCAACCAATTTTATGAGTGTGCTACCTAAGCTCAAGATGTTACGTTCAGTAACATCAGCTTTTCTACACACTGGAACATTAGCGTTTGCAGAAGTAAACCAAGTCAATGGCAGTTCATATGCAAACGGTGCCAGATAGGTTACTGAATTCAACTTGCATTGGGGTATTCCATGGCATTGTGCACTCTACATGCAATATCTGTACAGTTCCAGATCACCTTGTGTAGTTATATACATGACCTTATCACAAAATACAATGAATAGAAAGTTAAGCATTCAACTCAAAGGAGTGTATTGTTCAATCTTCCTGGAAACCAATATGTGTTAACATGATGTAAACCTTATTATTATACTCACCATACGATTTAGAATAGTCTGCAACCAATTTTATGAGTGTGCTACCTAAGCTCAAGATGTTACGTTCAGTAACATCAGCTTTTCTACACACTGGAACATTAGCGTTTGCAGAAGTAAACCAAGTCAATGGCAGTTCATATGCAAAGGGTGCCAGATAGGTTACTGAATTCAACTTGCATTGGGGTATTCCGTGGGATTGTGCACTCTACATGCAATATCTGTACAGTTCCAGATCACCTTGTGTAGTTATATACATGACCTTATGACAAAATACAATGAATAGAAAGTTAAGCATTCAACTCAAAGGAGTGTATTGTTCACTTTCGCTGGAAACCAATATGTGCTAACATGATGTAAACCTTATTATTATACTCACCATATGATTTAGAGTAGTCTGCAACCAATTTTATGAGTGTGCTACCTATGCTCCAGATGTTAATTTCAGTAACATCACCTTTTCTGCACAGTGGAACATTAGGGTTTGCAGAAGTAAACAAAGTCAAAGTCTGTTCCACAGTATAGAGCATCAGATAGATTAGTCAATTCAGCTTGCATTGGTGTATTCCAGCTCAATGAGCTCTCTACACGCAATACCTATACATTTGCAGATCACCTTGTGCAGTTATATACACAAACCTATCACAAATTGCATTGAATACAAAGCAAAGCACTCAACTCAATGAAGTGTACAGTTCAATTTTGCTGAAAACCAGGATGTGCTAACATGATGTAAACCTTATTATTATGCTCACCATATGATTTAGAGTAGTCTGCAACCAATTTTATGAGTGTGCTACCTAAGCTCAAGATGTTACTTTCAGTAACATCAGCTTTTCTACACACTGGAACATAACCGTTTGCAGAACTTAACCAAGTCAATGACAGTTCATCTGCAAAGGGTGCCAGATAGGTTACTGAATTCAGCTTGCATTGGTTTATTCCATGGCATTGTGCACTCTACATGCAATATCTGTACAGTTCCAGATCACCTTTTGTAGTTATATACATGACCTTATCACAAAATAGAATGAATAGAAAGTTACGCATTCAACTCAAAGGAGTGTATTGTTCAATCTTCCTGGAAACCAATATGTGTTAACATGATGTAAACCTTATTATTATAGTCAACATACGATTTAGAATAGTCTGCAACCAATTTTATGAGTGTGCTACCTAAGCTCAAGATGTTACGTTCAGTAACATCAGCTTTTCTACACACTGGAACATTAGCGTTTGCAGAAGTAAACCAAGTCAATGGCAGTTCATATGCAAAGGGTGCCAGATAGGTTACTGAATTCAACTTGCATTGGGGTATTCCATGGCATTCTGCACTCTACATGCAATATCTGTACAGTTCCAGATCACCTTTTGTAGTTATATACATGACCTTATCACAAAATACAATGAATGGAAAGTTAAGCATTCAACTCAAAGGAGTGTATTGTTCAATCTTCCTGGAAACCAATATGTGTTAACATGATGTAAACATTATTATTATACTCACCATACGATTTAGAATAGTCTGCAACCAATTTTATGAGTGTGCTACCTAAGCTCAAGATGTTACGTTCAGTAACATCAGCTTTTCTACACACTGGAACATTAGCGTTTGCAGAAGTAAACCAAGTCAATGGCAGTTCATATGCAAACGGTGCCAGATAGGTTACTGAATTCAACTTGCATTGGGGTATTCCATGGCATTGTGCACTCTACATGCAATATCTGTACAGTTCCAGATCACCTTGTGTAGTTATATACATGACCTTATCACAAAATAGAATGAATAGAAAGTTAAGCATTCAACTCAAAGGAGTGTATTGTTCAATCTTCCTGGAAACCAATATGTGTTAACATGATGTAAACCGTATTATTATACTCACCATACGATTTAGAATAGTCTGCAACCAATTTTATGAGTGTGCTACCTAAGCTCAAGATGTTACGTTCAGTAACATCAGCTTTTCTACACACTGGAACATTAGCGTTTGCAGAAGTAAACCAAGTCAATGGCAGTTCATATGCAAAGGGTGCCAGATAGGTTACTGAATTCAACTTGCATTGGGGTATTCCATGGCATTGTGCACTCTACATGCAATATCTGTACAGTTCCAGATCACCTTGTGTAGTTATATACATGACCTTATCACAAAATACAATGAATGGAAAGTTAAGCATTCAACTCAAAGGAGTGTATTGTTCAATCTTCCTGGAAACCAATATGTGTTAACATGATGTAAACATTATTATTATACTCACCATACGATTTAGAATAGTCTGCAACCAATTTTATGAGTGTGCTACCTAAGCTCAAGATGTTACGTTCAGTAACATCAGCTTTTCTACACACTGGAACATTAGCGTTTGCAGAAGTAAACCAAGTCAATGGCAGTTCATATGCAAACGGTGCCAGATAGGTTACTGAATTCAACTTGCATTGGGGTATTCCATGGCATTGTGCACTCTACATGCAATATCTGTACAGTTCCAGATCACCTTGTGTAGTTATATACATGACCTTATCACAAAATACAATGAATAGAAAGTTAAGCATTCAACTCAAAGGAGTGTATTGTTCAATCTTCCTGGAAACCAATATGTGTTAACATGATGTAAACCTTATTATTATACTCACCATACGATTTAGAATAGTCTGCAACCAATTTTATGAGTGTGCTACCTAAGCTCAAGATGTTACGTTCAGTAACATCAGCTTTTCTACACACTGGAACATTAGCGTTTGCAGAAGTAAACCAAGTCAATGGCAGTTCATATGCAAAGGGTGCCAGATAGGTTACTGAATTCAACTTGCATTGGGGTATTCCATGGCATTGTGCACTCTACATGCAATATCTGTACAGTTCCAGATCACCTTGTGTAGTTATATAAATGACCTTATCACAAAATACAATGAATAGAAAGTTAAGCATTCAACTCAAAGGAGTGTATTGTTCAATTTCGCTGGAAACCAATATGTGCTAACATGATGTAAACCTTATTATTATACTCACCATATGATTTAGAGTAGTCTGCAACCAATTTTATGTGCTACTTATGCTCCAGATGTTAATTTCAGTAACATCACCTTTTCTGCACAGTGGAACATTAGGGTTTGCAGAAGTAAACAAAGTCAAAGTCTGTTCCACAGTATAGAGCATCAGATAGATTAGTCAATTCAGCTTGCATTGGTGTATTCCAGCTCAATGAGCTCTCTACACGCAATACCTATACATTTGCAGATCACCTTGTGCAGTTATATACACAAACCTATCACAAATTGCATTGAATACAAAGCAAAGCACTCAACTCAATGAAGTGTACAGTTCAATTTTGCTGAAAACCAGGATGTGCTAACATGATGTAAACCTTATTATTATGCTCACCATATGATTTAGAGTAGTCTGCAACCAATTTTATGAGTGTGCTACCTAAGCTCAAGATGTTACTTTCAGTAACATCAGCTTTTCTACACACTGGAACATAACCGTTTGCAGAACTTAACCAAGTCAATGACAGTTCATATGCAAAGGTTGCCAGATAGGTTACTGAATTCAGCTTGCATTGGTTTATTCCATGGCATTGTGCACTCTACATGCAATATCTGTACAGTTCCAGATCACCTTTTGTAGTTATATACATGACCTTATCACAAAATACAATGAATAGAAAGTTAAGCATTCAACTCAAAGGAGTGTATTGTTCAATCTTTCTGGAAACCAATATGTGTTAACATGATGTAAACCTTATTATTATACTCACCATACGATTTAGAATAGTCTGCAACCAATTTTATGAGTGTGCTACCTAAGCTCAAGATGTTACGTTCAGTAACATCAGCTTTTCTACACACTGGAACATTAGCGTTTGCAGAAGTAAACCAAGTCAATGGCAGTTCATATGAAAAGGGTGCCAGATAGATTACTGAATTCAACTTGCATTGGGGTATTCCATGGCATTGTGCACTCTACATGCAATATCTGTACAGTTCCAGATCACCTAGTGTAGTTATATACATGACATCACAAAATACAATGAATTGAAAGTTAAGCATTCAACTCAAAGGAGTGTATTGTTCAATTTCGCTGGAAACCATTATGTGCTAACATGATGTAAACCTTATTATTATACTCACCATATGATTTAGAGTAGTCTGCATCCAATTTTATGAGTGTGCTACCTATGCTCCAGATGTTAATTTCAGTAACATCACCTTTTCTGCACAGTGGAACATTAGGGTTTGCAGAAGTAAACAAAGTCAAAGTCTGTTCCACAGTATAGAGCATCAGATAGGTTAGTCAATTCAGCTTGCATTGGTGTATTCCAGCTCAATGAGCTCTCTACATGCAATACCTATACATTTGCAGATCACCTTGTGCAGTTATATACACAAACCTATCACAAATTGCATTGAATACAAAGCAAAGCACACAACTCAATGAAGTGTACAGTTCAATTTTGCTGAAAACCAGTATGTGCTAACATGATGTAAACCTTATTATTATGCTCACCATATGATTTAGAGTAGTCTGCAACCAATTTTATGAGTGTGCTACCTAAGCTCAAGATGTTACTTTCAGTAACATCAGCTTTTCTACAGACTGGAACATTAGCGTTTGCAGAAGTAAACCAAGTCAATGGCAGTTCATATGCAAACGGTTGCAGATAGGTTACTGAATTCAACTTGCATTGGGGTATTCCATGGCATTGTGCACTCTACATGCAATATCTGTACAGTTCCAGATCACCCTGTGTAGTTATATACATGACCTTATCACAAAATACAATGAATGGAAAGTTAAGCATTCAACTCAAAGGAGTGTATTGTTCAATCTTCCTGGAAACCAATATGTGTTAACATGATGTAACCCTTATTATTATACTCACCATACGATTTAGAATAGTCTGCAACCAATTTTATGAGTGTGCTACCTAAGCTCAAGATGTTACGTTCAGTAACATCAGCTTTTCTACACACTGGAACATTAGCGTTTGCAGAAGTAAACCAAGTCAATGGCAGTTCATATGCAAAGGGTGCCAGATAGGTTACTGAATTCAACTTGCATTGGGGTATTCCATGGCATTGTGCACTCTACATGCAATATCTGTACAGTTCCAGATCACCTTTTGTAGTTATATACATGACCTTATCACAAAATACAATGAATTGAAAGTTAAGCATTCAACTCAAAGGAGTGTATTGTTCAATCTTCCTGGAAACCAATATGTGTTAACATGATGTAAACCTTATTATTATACTCACCATACGATTTAGAATAGTCTGCAACCAATTTTATGAGTGTGCTACCTAAGCTCAAGATGTTACCTTCAGTAACATCAGCTTTTCTACACACTGGAACATTAGCGTTTGCAGAAGTAAACCAAGTCAATGGCAGTTCATATGCAAAGGGTGCCAGATAGGTTACTGAATTCAACTTGCATTGGGGTATTCCATGGCATTGTGCACTCTACATGCAATATCTGTACAGTTCCAGATCACCCTGTGTAGTTATATACATGACCTTATCACAAAATACAATGAATAGAAAGTTAAGCATTCAACTCAAAGGAGTGTATTGGTCAATCTTCCTGGAAACCAATATGTGTTAACATGATGTAAACCTTATTATTATACTCACCATACGATTTAGAATAGTCTGCAACCAATTTTATGAGTGTGCTACCTAAGCTCAAGATGTTACGTTCAGTAACATCAGCTTTTCTACACACTGGAACATTAGCGTTTGCAGAAGTAAACCAAGTCAATGGCAGTTCATATGCAAAGGGTGCCAGATAGGTTACTGAATTCAACTTGCATTGGGGTATTCCATGGCATTGTGCACTCTACATGCAATATCTGTACAGTTCCAGATCACCTTTTGTAGTTATATACATGACCTTATCACAAAATACAATGAATGGAAAGTTAAGCATTCAACTCAAAGGAGTGTATTGTTCAATCTTCCTGGAAACCAATATGTGTTAACATGATGTAAACCTTATTATTATACTCACCATACGATTTAGAATAGTCTGCAACCAATTTTAAGAGTGTGCTACCTAAGCTCAAGATGTTACCTTCAGTAACATCAGCTTTTCTACACACTGGAACATTAGCGTTTGCAGAAGTAAACCAAGTCAATGGCAGTTCATATGCAAACGGTGCCAGATAGGTTACTGAATTCAACTTGCATTGGGGTATTCCATGGCATTGTGCACTCTACATGCAATATCTGTACAGTTCCAGATCACCCTGTGTAGTTATATACATGACCTTATCACAAAATACAATGAATGGAAAGTTAAGCATTCAACTCAAAGGAGTGTATTGTTCAATCTTCCTGGAAACCAATATGTGTTAACATGATGTAAACCTTATTATTATACTCACCATACGATTTAGAATAGTCTGCAACCAATTTTATGAGTGTGCTACCTAAGCTCAAGATGTTACGTTCAGTAACATCAGCTTTTCTACACACTGGAACATTAGCGTTTGCAGAAGTAAACCAAGTCAATGGCAGTTCATATGCAAAGGGTGCCAGATAGGTTACTGAATTCAACTTGCATTGGGGTATTCCATGGCATTGTGCACTCTACATGCAATATCTGTACAGTTCCAGATCACCTTTTGTAGTTATATACATGACCTTATCACAAAATACAATGAATGGAAAGTTAAGCATTCAACTCAAAGGAGTGTATTGTTCAATCTTCCTGGAAACCAATATGCGTTAACATGATGTAAACCTTATTATTATACTCACCATACGATTTAGAATAGTCTGCAACCAATTTTATGAGTGTGCTACCTAAGCTCAAGATGTTACGTTCAGTAACATCAGCTTTTCTACACACTGGAACATTAGCGTTTGCAGAAGTAAACCAAGTCAATGGCAGTTCATATGCAAAGGGTGCCAGATAGGTTACTGAATTCAACTTGCATTGGGGTATTCCATGGCATTGTGCACTCTACATGCAATATCTGTACAGTTCCAGATCACCCTGTGTAGTTATATACATGACCTTATCACAAAATACAATGAATAGAAAGTTAAGCTTTCAACTCAAAGGAGTGTATTGTTCAATCTTCCTGGAAACCAATATGTGTTAACATGATGTAAACCTTATTATTATACTCACCATACGATTTAGAATAGTCTGCAACCAATTTTATGAGTGTGCTACCTAAGCTCAAGATGTTACGTTCAGTAACATCAGCTTTTCTACACACTGGAACATTAGCGTTTGCAGAAGTAAACCAAGTCAATGGCAGTTCATATGCAAACGGTTGCAGATAGGTTACTGAATTCAACTTGCATTGGGGTATTCCATGGCATTGTGCACTCTACATGCAATATCTGTACAGTTCCAGATCACCCTGTGTAGTTATATACATGACCTTATCACAAAATACAATGAATGAAAAGTTAAGCATTCAACTCAAAGGAGTGTATTGTTCAATCTTCCTGGAAACCAATATGTGTTAACATGATGTAACCCTTATTATTATACTCACCATACGATTTAGAATAGTCTGCAACCAATTTTATGAGTGTGCTACCTAAGCTCAAGATGTTACGTTCAGTAACATCAGCTTTTCTACACACTGGAACATTAGCGTTTGCAGAAGTAAACCAAGTCAATGGCAGTTCATATGCAAAGGGTGCCAGATAGGTTACTGAATTCAACTTGCATTGGGGTATTCCATGGCATTGTGCACTCTACATGCAATATCTGTACAGTTCCAGATCACCCTGTGTAGTTATATACATGACCTTATCACAAAATACAATGAATAGAAAGTTAAGCATTCAACTCAAAGGAGTGTATTGGTCAATCTTCCTGGAAACCAATATGTGTTAACATGATGTAAACCTTATTATTATACTCACCATACGATTTAGAATAGTCTGCAACCAATTTTATGAGTGTGCTACCTAAGCTCAAGATGTTATGTTCAGTAACATCAGCTTTTCTACACACTGGAACATTAGCGTTTGCAGAAGTAAACCAAGTCAATGGCAGTTCATATGCAAAGGGTGCCAGATAGGTTACTGAATTCAACTTGCATTGGGGTATTCCATGGCATTGTGCACTCTACATGCAATATCTGTACAGTTCCAGATCACCTTTTGTAGTTATATACATGACCTTATCACAAAATACAATGAATGGAAAGTTAAGCATTCAACTCAAAGGAGTGTATTGTTCAATCTTCCTGGAAACCAATATGTGTTAACATGATGTAAACCTTATTATTATACTCACCATACGATTTAGAATAGTCTGCAACCAATTTTATGAGTGTGCTACCTAAGCTCAAGATGTTACCTTCAGTAACATCAGCTTTTCTACACACTGGAACATTAGCGTTTGCAGAATTAAACCAAGTCAATGGCAGTTCATATGCAAACGGTGCCAGATAGGTTACTGAATTCAACTTGCATTGGGGTATTCCATGGCATTGTGCACTCTACATGCAATATCTGTACAGTTCCAGATCACCCTGTGTAGTTATATACATGACCTTATCACAAAATACAATGAATGGAAAGTTAAGCATTCAACTCAAAGGAGTGTATTGTTCAATCTTCCTGGAAACCAATATGTGTTAACATGATGTAAACCTTATTATTATACTCACCATACGATTTAGAATAGTCTGCAACCAATTTTATGAGTGTGCTACCTAAGCTCAAGATGTTACGTTCAGTAACATCAGCTTTTCTACACACTGGAACATTAGCGTTTGCAGAAGTAAACCAAGTCAATGGCAGTTCATATGCAAAGGGTGCCAGATAGGTTACTGAATTCAACTTGCATTGGGGTATTCCATGGCATTGTGCACTCTACATGCAATATCTGTACAGTTCCAGATCACCTTTTGTAGTTATATACATGACCTTATCACAAAATACAATGAATGGAAAGTTAAGCATTCAACTCAAAGGAGTGTATTGTTCAATCTTCCTGGAAACCAATATGCGTTAACATGATGTAAACCTTATTATTATACTCACCATACGATTTAGAATAGTCTGCAACCAATTTTATGAGTGTGCTACCTAAGCTCAAGATGTTACGTTCAGTAACATCAGCTTTTCTACACACTGGAACATTAGCGTTTGCAGAAGTAAACCAAGTCAATGGCAGTTCATATGCAAAGGGTGCCAGATAGGTTACTGAATTCAACTTGCATTGGGGTATTCCATGGCATTGTGCACTCTACATGCAATATCTGTACAGTTCCAGATCACCTTTTGTAGTTATATACATGACCTTATCACAAAATACAATGAATGGAAAGTTAAGCATTCAACTCAAAGGAGTGTATTGTTCAATCTTCCTGGAAACCAATATGCGTTAACATGATGTAAACCTTATTATTATACTCACCATACGATTTAGAATAGTCTGCAACCAATTTTATGAGTGTGCTACCTAAGCTCAAGATGTTACGTTCAGTAACATCAGCTTTTCTACACACTGGAACATTAGCGTTTGCAGAAGTAAACCAAGTCAATGGCAGTTCATATGCAAAGGGTGCCAGATAGGTTACTGAATTCAACTTGCATTGGGGTATTCCATGGCATTGTGCACTCTACATGCAATATCTGTACAGTTCCAGATCACCCTGTGTAGTTATATACATGACCTTATCACAAAATACAATGAATAGAAAGTTAAGCTTTCAACTCAAAGGAGTGTATTGTTCAATCTTCCTGGAAACCAATATGTGTTAACATGATGTAAACCTTATTATTATACTCACCATACGATTTAGAATAGTCTGCAACCATTTTTATGAGTGTGCTACCTAAGCTCAAGATGTTACGTTCAGTAACATCAGCTTTTCTACACACTGGAACATTAGCGTTTGCAGAAGTAAACCAAGTCAATGGCAGTTCATATGCAAACGGTTGCAGATAGGTTACTGAATTCAACTTGCATTGGGGTATTCCATGGCATTGTGCACTCTACATGCAATATCTGTACAGTTCCAGATCACCCTGTGTAGTTATATACATGACCTTATCACAAAATACAATGAATGAAAAGTTAAGCATTCAACTCAAAGGAGTGTATTGTTCAATCTTCCTGGAAACCAATATGTGTTAACATGATGTAACCCTTATTATTATACTCACCATACGATTTAGAATAGTCTGCAACCAATTTTATGAGTGTGCTACCTAAGCTCAAGATGTTACGTTCAGTAACATCAGCTTTTCTACACACTGGAACATTAGCGTTTGCAGAAGTAAACCAAGTCAATGGCAGTTCATATGCAAAGGGTGCCAGATAGGTTACTGAATTCAACTTGCATTGGGGTATTCCATGGCATTGTGCACTCTACATGCAATATCTGTACAGTTCCAGATCACCCTGTGTAGTTATATACATGACCTTATCACAAAATACAATGAATAGAAAGTTAAGCATTCAACTCAAAGGAGTGTATTGGTCAATCTTCCTGGAAACCAATATGTGTTAACATGATGTAAACCTTATTATTATACTCACCATACGATTTAGAATAGTCTGCAACCAATTTTATGAGTGTGCTACCTAAGCTCAAGATGTTACGTTCAGTAACATCAGCTTTTCTACACACTGGAACATTAGCGTTTGCAGAAGTAAACCAAGTCAATGGCAGTTCATATGCAAAGGGTGCCAGATAGGTTACTGAATTCAACTTGCATTGGGGTATTCCATGGCATTGTGCACTCTACATGCAATATCTGTACAGTTCCAGATCACCTTTTGTAGTTATATACATGACCTTATCACAAAATACAATGAATGGAAAGTTAAGCATTCAACTCAAAGGAGTGTATTGTTCAATCTTCCTGGAAACCAATATGTGTTAACATGATGTAAACCTTATTATTATACTCACCATACGATTTAGAATAGTCTGCAACCAATTTTATGAGTGTGCTACCTAAGCTCAAGATGTTACCTTCAGTAACATCAGCTTTTCTACACACTGGAACATTAGCGTTTGCAGAAGTAAACCAAGTCAATGGCAGTTCATATGCAAACGGTGCCAGATAGGTTACTGAATTCAACTTGCATTGGGGTATTCCATGGCATTGTGCACTCTACATGCAATATCTGTACAGTTCCAGATCACCCTGTGTAGTTATATACATGACCTTATCACAAAATACAATGAATGGAAAGTTAAGCATTCAACTCAAAGGAGTGTATTGTTCAATCTTCCTGGAAACCAATATGTGTTAACATGATGTAAACCTTATTATTATACTCACCATACGATTTAGAATAGTCTGCAACCAATTTTATGAGTATGCTACCTAAGCTCAAGATGTTACGTTCAGTAACATCAGCTTTTCTACACACTGGAACATTAGCGTTTGCAGAAGTAAACCAAGTCAATGGCAGTTCATATGCAAAGGGTGCCAGATAGGTTACTGAATTCAACTTGCATTGTGGTATTCCATGGCATTGTGCACTCTACATGCAATATCTGTACAGTTCCAGATCACCTTTTGTAGTTATATACATGACCTTATCACAAAATACAATGAATGGAAAGTTAAGCATTCAACTCAAAGGAGTGTATTGTTCAATCTTCCTGGAAACCAATATGCGTTAACATGATGTAAACCTTATTATTATACTCACCATACGATTTAGAATAGTCTGCAACCAATTTTATGAGTGTGCTACCTAAGCTCAAGATGTTACGTTCAGTAACATCAGCTTTTCTACACACTGGAACATTAGCGTTTGCAGAAGTAAACCAAGTCAATGGCAGTTCATATGCAAAGGGTGCCAGATAGGTTACTGAATTCAACTTGCATTGGGGTATTCCATGGCATTGTGCACTCTACATGCAATATCTGTACAGTTCCAGATCACCCTGTGTAGTTATATACATGACCTTATCACAAAATACAATGAATAGAAAGTTAAGCTTTCAACTCAAAGGAGTGTATTGTTCAATCTTCCTGGAAACCAATATGTGTTAACATGATGTAAACCTTATTATTATACTCACCATACGATTTAGAATAGTCTGCAACCAATTTTATGAGTGTGCTACCTAAGCTCAAGATATTACGTTCAGTAACATCAGCTTTTCTACACACTGGAACATTAGCGTTTGCAGAAGTAAACCAAGTCAATGGCAGTTCATATGCAAACGGTTGCAGATAGGTTACTGAATTCAACTTGCATTGGGGTATTCCATGGCATTGTGCACTCTACATGCAATATCTGTACAGTTCCAGATCACCCTGTGTAGTTATATACATGACCTTATCACAAAATACAATGAATGAAAAGTTAAGCATTCAACTCAAAGGAGTGTATTGTTCAATCTTCCTGGAAACCAATATGTGTTAACATGATGTAACCCTTATTATTATACTCACCATACGATTTAGAATAGTCTGCAACCAATTTTATGAGTGTGCTACCTAAGCTCAAGATGTTACGTTCAGTAACATCAGCTTTTCTACACACTGGAACATTAGCGTTTGCAGAAGTAAACCAAGTCAATGGCAGTTCATATGCAAAGGGTGCCAGATAGGTTACTGAATTCAACTTGCATTGGGGTATTCCATGGCATTGTGCACTCTACATGCAATATCTGTACAGTTCCAGATCACCTTTTGTAGTTATATACATGACCTTATCACAAAATACAATGAATGAAAAGTTAAGCATTCAACTCAAAGGAGTGTATTGTTCAATCTTCCTGGAAACCAAAATGTGTTAACATGATGTAAACCTTATTATTATACTCACCATACGATTTAGAATAGTCTGCAACAAATTTTATGAGTGTGCTACCTAAGCTCAAGATGTTACGTTCAGTAACATCAGCTTTTCTACACACTGGAACATTAGCGTTTGCAGAAGTAAACCAAGTCAATGGCAGTTCATATGCAAAGGGTGCCAGATAGGTTACTGAATTCAACTTGCATTGGGGTATTCCATGGCATTGTGCACTCTACATGCAATATCTGTACAGTTCCAGATCACCTTTTGTAGTTATATACATGACCTTATCACAAAATACAATGAATGGAAAGTTAAGCATTCAACTCAAAGGAGTGTATTGTTCAATCTTCCTGGAAACCAATATGTGTTAACATGATGTAAACCTTATTATTATACTCACCATACGATTTAGAATAGTCTGCAAGCAATTTTATGTGTGTGCTACCTAAGCTCAAGATGTTACGTTCAGTAACATCAGCTTTTCTACACACTGGAACATTAGCGTTTGCAGAAGTAAACCAAGTCAATGGCAGTTCATATGCAAACGGTGCCAGATAGGTTACTGAATTCAACTTGCATTGGGGTATTCCATGGCATTGTGGACTCTACATGCAATATCTGTACAGTTCCAGATCACCCTCTGTAGTTATATACATGACCTTATCACAAAATACAATGAATAGAAAGTTAAGCATTCAACTCAAAGGAGTGTATTGTTCAATCTTCCTGGAAACCAATATGTGTTAACATGATGTAAACCTTATTATTATACTCACCATACGATTTAGAATAGTCTGCAACCAATTTTATGAGTGTGCTACCTAAGCTCAAGATGTTACGTTCAGTAACATCAGCTTTTCTACACACTGGAACATTAGCGTTTGCAGAAGTAAACCAAGTCAATGGCAGTTCATATGCAAACGGTTGCAGATAGGTTACTGAATTCAACTTGCATTGGGGTATTCCATGGCATTGTGCACTCTACATGCAATATCTGTACAGTTCCAGATCACCCTGTGTAGTTATATACATGACCTTATCACAAAATACAATGAATGGAAAGTTAAGCATTCAACTCAAAGGAGTGTATTGTTCAATCTTCCTGGAAACCAATATGTGTTAACATGATGTAACCCTTATTATTATACTCACCATACGATTTAGAATAGTCTGCAACCAATTTTATGAGTGTGCTACCTAAGCTCAAGATGTTACGTTCAGTAACATCAGCTTTTCTACACACTGGAACATTAGCGTTTGCAGAAGTAAACCAAGTCAATGGCAGTTCATATGCAAAGGGTGCCAGATAGGTTACTGAATTCAACTTGCATTGGGGTATTCCATGGCATTGTGCACTCTACATGCAATATCTGTACAGTTCCAGATCACCTTTTGTAGTTATATACATGACCTTATCACAAAATACAATGAATGGAAAGTTAAGCATTCAACTCAAAGGAGTGTATTGTTCAATCTTCCTGGAAACCAATATGTGTTAACATGATGTAAACCTTATTATTATACTCACCATACGATTTAGAATAGTCTGCAACAAATTTTATGAGTGTGCTACCTAAGCTCAAGATGTTACGTTCAGTAACATCAGCTTTTCTACACACTGGAACATTAGCGTTTGCAGAAGTAAACCAAGTCAATGGCAGTTCATATGCAAAGGGTGCCAGATAGCTTACTGAATTCAACTTGCATTGGGGTATTCCATTGCATTGTGCACTCTACATGCAATATCTGTACAGTTCCAGATCACCTTTTGTAGTTATATACATGACCTTATCACAAAATACAATGAATGGAAAGTTAAGCATTCAACTCAAAGGAGTGTATTGTTCAATCTTCCTGGAAACCAATATGTGTTAACATGATGTAAACCTTATTATTATACTCACCATACGATTTAGAATAGTCTGCAACCAATTTTATGAGTGTGCTACCTAAGCTCAAGATGTTACGTTCAGTAACATCAGCTTTTCTACACACTGGAACATTAGCGTTTGCAGAAGTAAACCAAGTCAATGGCAGTTCATATGCAAACGGTGCCAGATAGGTTACTGAATTCAACTTGCATTGGGGTATTCCATGGCATTGTGGACTCTACATGCAATATCTGTACAGTTCCAGATCACCCTGTGTAGTTATATACATGACCTTATCACAAAATACAATGAATAGAAAGTTAAGCATTCAACTCAAAGGAGTGTATTGTTCAATCTTCCTGGAAACCAATATGTGTTAACATGATGTAAACCTTATTATTATACTCACCATACGATTTAGAATAGTCTGCAACCAATTTTATGAGTGTGCTACCTAAGCTCAAGATGTTACGTTCAGTAACATCAGCTTTTCTACACACTGGAACATTAGCGTTTGCAGAAGTAAACCAAGTCAATGGCAGTTCATATGCAAAGGGTGCCAGATAGGTTACTGAATTCAACTTGCATTGGGGTATTCCATGGCATTGTGCACTCTACATGCAATATCTGTACAGTTCCAGATCACCTAGTGTAGTTATATACATGACATCACAAAATACAATGAATTGAAAGTTAAGCATTCAACTCAAAGGAGTGTATTGTTCAATTTTGCTGGAAACCAATATGTGTTAACATGATGTAAACCTTTTTATTATACTCACCATATGATTTAGAGTAGTCTGCAACCAATTTTATGAGTGTGCTACCTATGCTCCAGATGTTAATTTCAGTAACATCACATTTTCTGCACAGTGGAACATTAGGGTTTGCAGAAGTAAACAAAGTCAAAGTCTGTTCCACAGTATAGAGCATCAGATAGGTTAGTCAATTCAGCTTGCATTGGTGTATTCCAGCTCAATGAGCTCTCTACATGCAATAACTATACATTTGCAGATCACCTTGTGCAGTTATATACACAAACCTATCACAAATTGCATTGAATACAAAGCAAAGCACCCAACTCAATGAAGTGTCCAGTTCAATTTTGCTGAAAACCAGTATGTGCTAACATGATGTAAACCTTATTATTATGCTCACCATATGATTTAGAGTAGTCTGCAACCAATTTTATGAGTGTGCTACCTAAGCTCAAGATGTTACTTTCAGTAACATCAGCTTTTCTACACACTGGAACATAACCGTTTGCAGAACTTAACCAAGTCAATGACAGTTCATCTGCAAAGGGTGCCAGATAGGTTACTGAATTCAGCTTGCATTGGTTTATTCCATGGCATTGTGCACTCTACATGCAATATCTGTACAGTTCCAGATCACCTTTTGTAGTTATATACATGACCTTATCACAAAATAGAATGAATAGAAAGTTACGCATTCAACTCAAAGGAGTGTATTGTTCAATCTTCCTGGAAACCAATATGTGTTAACATGATGTAAACCTTATTATTATACTCACCATACGATTTAGAATAGTCTGCAACCAATTTTATGAGTGTGCTACCTAAGCTCAAGATGTTACGTTCAGTAACATCAGCTTTTCTACACACTGGAACATTAGCGTTTGCAGAAGTAAACCAAGTCAATGGCAGTTCATATGCAAAGGGTGCCAGATAGGTTACTGAATTCAACTTGCATTGGGGTATTCCATGGCATTGTGCACTCTACATGCAATATCTGTACAGTTCCAGATCACCTAGTGTAGTTATATACATGACATCACAAAATACAATGAATTGAAAGTTAAGCATTCAACTCAAAGGAGTGTATTGTTCAATTTTGCTGGAAACCAATATGTGTTAACATGATGTAAACCTTTTTATTATACTCACCATATGATTTAGAGTAGTCTGCAACCAATTTTATGAGTGTGCTACCTATGCTCCAGATGTTAATTTCAGTAACATCACATTTTCTGCACAGTGGAACATTAGGGTTTGCAGAAGTAAACAAAGTCAAAGTCTGTTCCACAGTATAGAGCATCAGATAGGTTAGTCAATTCAGCTTGCATTGGTGTATTCCAGCTCAATGAGCTCTCTACATGCAATAACTATACATTTGCAGATCACCTTGTGCAGTTATATACACAAACCTATCACAAATTGCATTGAATACAAAGCAAAGCACCCAACTCAATGAAGTGTCCAGTTCAATTTTGCTGAAAACCAGTATGTGCTAACATGATGTAAACCTTATTATTATGCTCACCATATGATTTAGAGTAGTCTGCAACCAATTTTATGAGTGTGCTACCTAAGCTCAAGATGTTACTTTCAGTAACATCAGCTTTTCTACACACTGGAACATAACCGTTTGCAGAACTTAACCAAGTCAATGACAGTTCATCTGCAAAGGGTGCCAGATAGGTTACTGAATTCAGCTTGCATTGGTTTATTCCATGGCATTGTGCACTCTACATGCAATATCTGTACAGTTCCAGATCACCTTTTGTAGTTATATACATGACCTTATCACAAAATAGAATGAATAGAAAGTTACGCATTCAACTCAAAGGAGTGTATTGTTCAATCTTCCTGGAAACCAATATGTGTTAACATGATGTAAACCTTATTATTATACTCACCATACGATTTAGAATAGTCTGCAACCAATTTTATGAGTGTGCTACCTAAGCTCAAGATGTTACGTTCAGTAACATCAGCTTTTCTACACACTGGAACATTAGCGTTTGCAGAAGTAAACCAAGTCAATGGCAGTTCATATGCAAAGGGTGCCAGATAGGTTACTGAATTCAACTTGCATTGGGGTATTCCATGGCATTGTGCACTCTACATGCAATATCTGTACAGTTCCAGATCAACTAGTGTAGTTATATACATGACATCACAAAATACAATGAATTGAAAGTTAAGCATTCAACTCAAAGGAGTGTATTGTTCAATTTCGCTGGAAACCAATATGTGCTAACATGATGTAAACCTTATTATTATACTCACCATACGATTTAGAGTAGTCTGCAACCAATTTTATGAGTGTGTTACCTAAGCTCAAGATGTTACGTTCAGTAACATCAGCTTTTCTACACACTGGAACATTAGCGTTTGCAGAAGTAAACCAAGTCAATGGCAGTTCATATGCAAACGGTGCCAGATAGGTTACTGAATTCAACTTGCATTGGGGTATTCCGTGGGATTGTGCACTCTACATGCAATATCTGTACAGTTCCAGATCACCTTGTGTAGTTATATACATGACCTTATGACAAAATACAATGAATAGAAAGTTAAGCATTCAACTCAAAGGAGTGTATTGTTCACTTTCGCTGGAAACCAATATGTGCTAACATGATGTAAACCTTATTATTATACTCACCATATGATTTAGAGTAGTCTGCAACCAATTTTATGAGTGTGCTACCTATGCTCCAGATGTTAATTTCAGTAACATCACATTTTCTGCACAGTGGAACATTAGGGTTTGCAGAAGTAAACAAAGTCAAAGTCTGTTCCACAGTATAGAGCATCAGATAGGTTAGTCAATTCAGCTTGCATTGGTGTATTCCAGCTCAATGAGCTCTCTACATGCAATAACTATACATTTGCAGATCACCTTGTGCAGTTATATACACAAACCTATCACAAATTGCATTGAATACAAAGCAAAGCACACAACTCAATGAAGTGTACAGTTCAATTTTGCTGAAAACCAGTATGTGCTAACATGATGTAAACCTTATTATTATGCTCACCATATGATTTAGAGTAGTCTGCAACCAATTTTATGAGTGTGCTACCTAAGCTCAAGATGTTACTTTCAGTAACATCAGCTTTTCTACACACTGGAACATAACCGTTTGCAGAACTTAACCAAGTCAATGACAGTTCATCTGCAAAGGGTGCCAGATAGGTTACTGAATTCAGCTTGCATTGGTTTATTCCATGGCATTGTGCACTCTACATGCAATATCTGTACAGTTCCAGATCACCTTTTGTAGTTATATACATGACCTTATCACAAAATAGAATGAATAGAAAGTTACGCATTCAACTCAAAGGAGTGTATTGTTCAATCTTCCTGGAAACCAGTATGTGTTAACATGATGTAAACATTATTATTATACTCACCATACGATTTAGAATAGTCTGCAACCAATTTTATGAGTGTGCTACCTAAGCTCAAGATGTTACGTTCAGTAACATCAGCTTTTCTACACACTGGAACATTAGCGTTTGCAGAAGTAAACCAAGTCAATGGCAGTTCATATGCAAACGGTGCCAGATAGGTTACTGAATTCAACTTGCATTGGGGTATTCCATGGCATTGTGCACTCTACATGCAATATCTGTACAGTTCCAGATCACCTTGTGTAGTTATATACATGACCTTATCACAAAATACAATGAATAGAAAGTTAAGCATTCAACTCAAAGGAGTGTATTGTTCAATCTTCCTGGAAACCAATATGTGTTAACATGATGTAAACCTTATTATTATACTCACCATACGATTTAGAATAGTCTGCAACCAATTTTATGAGTGTGCTACCTAAGCTCAAGATGTTACGTTCAGTAACATCAGCTTTTCTACACACTGGAACATTAGCGTTTGCAGAAGTAAACCAAGTCAATGGCAGTTCATATGCAAAGGGTGCCAGATAGGTTACTGAATTCAACTTGCATTGGGGTATTCCATGGCATTGTGCACTCTACATGCAATATCTGTACAGTTCCAGATCACCTTGTGTAGTTATATACATGACCTTATCACAAAATACAATGAATGGAAAGTTAAGCATTCAACTCAAAGGAGTGTATTGTTCAATCTTCCTGGAAACCAATATGTGTTAACATGATGTAAACATTATTATTATACTCACCATACGATTTAGAATAGTCTGCAACCAATTTTATGAGTGTGCTACCTAAGCTCAAGATGTTACGTTCAGTAACATCAGCTTTTCTACACACTGGAACATTAGCGTTTGCAGAAGTAAACCAAGTCAATGGCAGTTTATATGCAAACGGTGCAAGATAGGTTACTGAATTCAACTTGCATTGGGGTATTCCATGGCATTGTGGACTCTACATGCAATATCTGTACAGTTCCAGATCACCCTCTGTAGTTATATACATGACCTTATCACAAAATAGAATGAATAGAAAGTTAAGCATTCAACTCAAAGGAGTGTATTGTTCAATCTTCCTGGAAACCAATATGTGTTAACATGATGTAAACCTTATTATTATACTCACCATACGATTTAGAATAGTCTGCAACCAATTTTATGAGTGTGCTACCTAAGCTCAAGATGTTACCTTCAGTAACATCAGCTTTTCTACACACTGGAACATTAGCGTTTGCAGAAGTAAACCAAGTCAATGGCAGTTCATATGCAATGGGTGCCAGATAGGTTACTGAATTCAACTTGCATTGGGGTATTCCATGGCATTGTGCACTCTACATGCAATATCTGTACAGTTCCAGATCACCTTGTGTAGTTATATACATGACCTTATCACAAAATACAATGAATAGAAAGTTAAGCATTCAACTCAAAGGACTGTATTGTTCAATTTTCCTGGAAACCAATATGTGTTAACATGATGTAAACGTTATTATTATACTCACCATATGATTTAGAGTAGTCTGCAACCAATTTTATGAGTGTGCTACCTATGCTCCAGATGTTAATTTCAGTGACATCACCTTTTCTGCACAGTGGAACATTAGGGTTTGCAGAAGTAAACAAAGTCAAAGACTGTTCCACAGTATAGAGCATCAGATAGGTTAGGGAATTCAGCTTGCATTGGTGTATTCCAGCTCAATGAGCTCTCTACATGCAATACCTAGACATTTGCAGATCACCTTGTGCAGTTATATGCACAAACCTATCACAAATTGCATTGAATACAAAGCAAAGCACCCAACTCAATGAAGTGTCCAGTTCAATTTTGCTGAAAACCAGTATGTGCTAACATGATGTAAACCTTATTATTATACTCACCATATGATTTAGAGAAGTCTGCAACCAATTTTATGAGTGTGCTACCTATGCTCCAGATGTTAATTTCAGTAACATCACCTTTTCTTCACAGTGGAATATTAGGGTTTGCAGCACAAAACCAAGTCAATGGCTGTTCCACTGGAAAGCGTACCAGGTAGGTTACTGAATTCAGCTTTGATTTGTTTATTCCATAGTATTCAGCAATCTACATGCAATATCTATACAGTTCCAGATCACCTTGTGTAGTTATATACATGACCTTATCACAAAATACAATGAATAGAAAGTAAAGCATTCAACTCAAAGGAGTGTTTCGTTCAATTTTGCTGAAAACCAATATGTGCTAACATGATGTAAACCTTATTATTAAGCTCACCATATGATTTAGAGTAGTCTGCAACCAATTTTATGAGTGTGCTACTTAAGCACCAGAAGTTACTTTCAGGAACATCAAGCTTTCTGCACAGTGGAACATTAGGGTTTGCAGAAGTAAACAAAGTCAAAGGCTGTTCCACAGTATAGAGCATCAGATAGGTTAGTGAATTCAGCTTGCATTGGTGTATTCCAGCTCAATGAGCTCTCGACATGCAATACCTAGACATTTGCAGATCACCTTGTGCAGTTATATACACAAACCTATCACAAATTGCATTGAATACAAAGCAAAGCACACAACTCAATGAAGTGTACAGTTCAATTTTGCTGAAAACCAGTATGAGCTAACATGATGTAAACCTTATTATTATACTCACCATACGATTTAGGGTAGTCTGCAACCAATTTTATGTGTGTGCTACCTAAGCTCAAGATGTTACTTTAGGTAACATCAGCTTTTCTACAGACTGGAACATTAGCGTTTGCAGAAGTAAACCAAGGCAATGGCAGTTCATCTGCAAATGGTGCTAGATAGTTTACTGAATTCAACTTGCATTGGGGTATTCCATGTCACAGAGCAATCTACATGCAATATCTAGACAGTTCTGGCTCACCTTGTGTAGTTATATACACAAACTTATCAGAAAAAGCATTGAATAGAAAGCAAAGCATTTGACTCAATGAAGTGTCCTGTTCAATTTTGCTGAAAACCAGTATGTGCTAACATGATGTAAACCTTATTATTATACTCAGCATATGATTTAGAGTAGTCTGCAACCAATTTTATGAGTGTGCTAGTTAGCACCAGAGGTTGCTTTCAGGAACAGCAAGCTTTCTCCACACGAACATTAGCGTTTGCAGAAGTAAACAAAGTCAAAGACTGTTCCACAGTATAGAGCATCAGATAGGTTAGGGAATTCAGCTTGCATTGGTGTATTCCAGCTCAATGAGCTCTCTACATGCAATACCTAGACATTTGCAGATCACCTTGTGCAGTTATATACACAAACCTATCACAAATTGCATTGAATACAAAGCAAAGCAGACAACTCAATGAAGTGTACAGTTCAATTTTGCTGAAAACCAGTATGAGCTAACATGATGTAAACCTTATTATTATACTCACCATACGATTTAGAGTAGTCTGCAACCAATTTTATGAGTGTGCTACCTAAGCTCAAGATGTTACTTTCAGTAACATCAGCTTTTCTACACACTGGAACATAACCGTTTGCAGAACTTTACCAAGTCAATGACAGTTCATCTGCAAAGGGTGCCAGAGAGGTTACTGAATTCAGCTTGCATTGGTTTATTCCATGGCATTGTGCACTCTACATGCAATATCTGTACAGTTCCAGATCACCTTTTGTAGTTATATACATGACCTTATCACAAAATACAATCAATAGAAAGTTAAGCATTCAACTCAAAGGAGTGTATTGTTCAATCTTCCTGGAAACCAATATGTGTTAACATGAAGTAAGCCTTATTATTATACTCACCATACGATGTAGAATAGTCTGCAACCAATTTTATGAGTGTGCTACCTAAGCTCAAGATGTTACGTTCAGTAACATCAGCTTTTCTACACACTGGAACATTAGCGTTTGCAGAAGTAAACCAAGTCAATGGCAGTTCATATGCAAAGGGTGCCAGATAGGTTACTGAATTCAGCTTGCACTGGGGTATTCCATGTCATTGTGCACTCTACATGCAATATCTGTACAGTTCCAGATCACCTAGTGCAGTTATATACACAAACCTATCACAAATTGCATTGAGTACAAAGCAAAGCACACAACTCAATGAAGTGTACAGTTCAATTTTGCTGAAAACCAGTATGTGCTAACATGATGTAAACCTTATTATTATACTCACCATATGATTTAGAGTAGTCTGCAACCAATTTTATGAGTGTGCTACCTATGCTCCAGATGTTAATTTCAGTAACATCACCTTTTCTGCACAGTGGAACATTAGGGTTTGCAGAAGTAAACAAAGTCAAAGACTGTTCCACAGTATAGAGCATCAGATAGGTTAGTGAATTCAGCTTGCATTGGTGTATTCCAGCTCAATGAGCTCTCTACATGCAATACCTAGACATTTGCAGATCACCTTGTGCAGTTATATACACAAACATATCACAAGTTGTATTGAATACAAAGCAAAGCACACAACTCAATGAAGTGTACAGTTCAATTTTGCTGAAAACCAGTATGTGCTAACATGATGTAAACCTTATTATTATACTCACCATATGATTTAGAGAGGTCTGCAACCAATTTTATGAGTGTGCTACCTATGCTCCAGATGTTAATTTCAGTAACATCACCTTTTCTTCACAGTGGAACATTAGGGTTTGCAGCACAAATCCAAGTCAATGGCTGTTCCACTGGAAAGCGTACCAGGTAGGTTACTGAATTCAGCTTTGATTTGTTTATTCCATAGTATTCAGCAATCTACATGCAATATCTATACAGTTCCAGATCACCTTGTGTAGTTATATACATGACCTTATCACAAAATACAATGAATGGAAAGTTAAGCATTCAACTCAAAGGAGTGTATTGTTCAATCTTCCTGGAAACCAATATGTGTTAACATGATGTAAACCTTATTATTATACTCACCATACGATTTAGAATAGTCTGCAACCAATTTTATGAGTGTGCTACCTAAGCTCAAGATGTTACGTTCAGTAACATCAGCTTTTCTACACACTGGAACATTAGCGTTTGCAGAAGTAAACCAAGTCAATGGCAGTTCATATGCAAACGGTGCCAGATAGGTTACTGAATTCAACTTGCATTGGGGTATTCCATGGCATTGTGGACTCTACATGCAATATCTGTACAGTTCCAGATCACCCTGTGTAGTTATATACATGACCTTATCACAAAATACAATGAATAGAAAGTTAAGCATTCAACTCAAAGGAGTGTATTGTTCAATCTTCCTGGAAACCAATATGTGTTAACATGATGTAAACCTTATTATTATACTCACCATACGATTTAGAATAGTCTGCAACCAATTTTATGAGTGTGCTACCTAAGCTCAAGATGTTACGTTCAGTAACATCAGCTTTTCTACACACTGGAACATTAGCGTTTGCAGAAGTAAACCAAGTCAATGGCAGTTCATATGCAAAGGGTGCCAGATAGGTTACTGAATTCAACTTGCATTGGGGTATTCCATGGCATTGTGCACTCTACATGCAATATCTGTACAGTTCCAGATCACCTAGTGTAGTTATATACATGACATCACAAAATACAATGAATTGAAAGTTAAGCATTCAACTCAAAGGAGTGTATTGTTCAATTTTGCTGGAAACCAATATGTGTTAACATGATGTAAACCTTTTTATTATACTCACCATATGATTTAGAGTAGTCTGCAACCAATTTTATGAGTGTGCTACCTATGCTCCAGATGTTAATTTCAGTAACATCACATTTTCTGCACAGTGGAACATTAGGGTTTGCAGAAGTAAACAAAGTCAAAGTCTGTTCCACAGTATAGAGCATCAGATAGGTTAGTCAATTCAGCTTGCATTGGTGTATTCCAGCTCAATGAGCTCTCTACATGCAATAACTATACATTTGCAGATCACCTTGTGCAGTTATATACACAAACCTATCACAAATTGCATTGAATACAAAGCAAAGCACCCAACTCAATGAAGTGTCCAGTTCAATTTTGCTGAAAACCAGTATGTGCTAACATGATGTAAACCTTATTATTATGCTCACCATATGATTTAGAGTAGTCTGCAACCAATTTTATGAGTGTGCTACCTAAGCTCAAGATGTTACTTTCAGTAACATCAGCTTTTCTACACACTGGAACATAACCGTTTGCAGAACTTAACCAAGTCAATGACAGTTCATCTGCAAAGGGTGCCAGATAGGTTACTGAATTCAGCTTGCATTGGTTTATTCCATGGCATTGTGCACTCTACATGCAATATCTGTACAGTTCCAGATCACCTTTTGTAGTTATATACATGACCTTATCACAAAATAGAATGAATAGAAAGTTACGCATTCAACTCAAAGGAGTGTATTGTTCAATCTTCCTGGAAACCAATATGTGTTAACATGATGTAAACCTTATTATTATACTCACCATACGATTTAGAATAGTCTGCAACCAATTTTATGAGTGTGCTACCTAAGCTCAAGATGTTACGTTCAGTAACATCAGCTTTTCTACACACTGGAACATTAGCGTTTGCAGAAGTAAACCAAGTCAATGGCAGTTCATATGCAAAGGGTGCCAGATAGGTTACTGAATTCAACTTGCATTGGGGTATTCCATGGCATTGTGCACTCTACATGCAATATCTGTACAGTTCCAGATCACCTAGTGTAGTTATATACATGACATCACAAAATACAATGAATTGAAAGTTAAGCATTCAACTCAAAGGAGTGTATTGTTCAATTTTGCTGGAAACCAATATGTGTTAACATGATGTAAACCTTTTTATTATACTCACCATATGATTTAGAGTAGTCTGCAACCAATTTTATGAGTGTGCTACCTATGCTCCAGATGTTAATTTCAGTAACATCACATTTTCTGCACAGTGGAACATTAGGGTTTGCAGAAGTAAACAAAGTCAAAGTCTGTTCCACAGTATAGAGCATCAGATAGGTTAGTCAATTCAGCTTGCATTGGTGTATTCCAGCTCAATGAGCTCTCTACATGCAATAACTATACATTTGCAGATCACCTTGTGCAGTTATATACACAAACCTATCACAAATTGCATTGAATACAAAGCAAAGCACCCAACTCAATGAAGTGTCCAGTTCAATTTTGCTGAAAACCAGTATGTGCTAACATGATGTAAACCTTATTATTATGCTCACCATATGATTTAGAGTAGTCTGCAACCAATTTTATGAGTGTGCTACCTAAGCTCAAGATGTTACTTTCAGTAACATCAGCTTTTCTACACACTGGAACATAACCGTTTGCAGAACTTAACCAAGTCAATGACAGTTCATCTGCAAAGGGTGCCAGATAGGTTACTGAATTCAGCTTGCATTGGTTTATTCCATGGCATTGTGCACTCTACATGCAATATCTGTACAGTTCCAGATCACCTTTTGTAGTTATATACATGACCTTATCACAAAATAGAATGAATAGAAAGTTACGCATTCAACTCAAAGGAGTGTATTGTTCAATCTTCCTGGAAACCAATATGTGTTAACATGATGTAAACCTTATTATTATACTCACCATACGATTTAGAATAGTCTGCAACCAATTTTATGAGTGTGCTACCTAAGCTCAAGATGTTACGTTCAGTAACATCAGCTTTTCTACACACTGGAACATTAGCGTTTGCAGAAGTAAACCAAGTCAATGGCAGTTCATATGCAAAGGGTGCCAGATAGGTTACTGAATTCAACTTGCATTGGGGTATTCCATGGCATTGTGCACTCTACATGCAATATCTGTACAGTTCCAGATCAACTAGTGTAGTTATATACATGACATCACAAAATACAATGAATTGAAAGTTAAGCATTCAACTCAAAGGAGTGTATTGTTCAATTTCGCTGGAAACCAATATGTGCTAACATGATGTAAACCTTATTATTATACTCACCATACGATTTAGAGTAGTCTGCAACCAATTTTATGAGTGTGTTACCTAAGCTCAAGATGTTACGTTCAGTAACATCAGCTTTTCTACACACTGGAACATTAGCGTTTGCAGAAGTAAACCAAGTCAATGGCAGTTCATATGCAAACGGTGCCAGATAGGTTACTGAATTCAACTTGCATTGGGGTATTCCGTGGGATTGTGCACTCTACATGCAATATCTGTACAGTTCCAGATCACCTTGTGTAGTTATATACATGACCTTATGACAAAATACAATGAATAGAAAGTTAAGCATTCAACTCAAAGGAGTGTATTGTTCACTTTCGCTGGAAACCAATATGTGCTAACATGATGTAAACCTTATTATTATACTCACCATATGATTTAGAGTAGTCTGCAACCAATTTTATGAGTGTGCTACCTATGCTCCAGATGTTAATTTCAGTAACATCACATTTTCTGCACAGTGGAACATTAGGGTTTGCAGAAGTAAACAAAGTCAAAGTCTGTTCCACAGTATAGAGCATCAGATAGGTTAGTCAATTCAGCTTGCATTGGTGTATTCCAGCTCAATGAGCTCTCTACATGCAATAACTATACATTTGCAGATCACCTTGTGCAGTTATATACACAAACCTATCACAAATTGCATTGAATACAAAGCAAAGCACACAACTCAATGAAGTGTACAGTTCAATTTTGCTGAAAACCAGTATGTGCTAACATGATGTAAACCTTATTATTATGCTCACCATATGATTTAGAGTAGTCTGCAACCAATTTTATGAGTGTGCTACCTAAGCTCAAGATGTTACTTTCAGTAACATCAGCTTTTCTACACACTGGAACATAACCGTTTGCAGAACTTAACCAAGTCAATGACAGTTCATCTGCAAAGGGTGCCAGATAGGTTACTGAATTCAGCTTGCATTGGTTTATTCCATGGCATTGTGCACTCTACATGCAATATCTGTACAGTTCCAGATCACCTTTTGTAGTTATATACATGACCTTATCACAAAATAGAATGAATAGAAAGTTACGCATTCAACTCAAAGGAGTGTATTGTTCAATCTTCCTGGAAACCAGTATGTGTTAACATGATGTAAACATTATTATTATACTCACCATACGATTTAGAATAGTCTGCAACCAATTTTATGAGTGTGCTACCTAAGCTCAAGATGTTACGTTCAGTAACATCAGCTTTTCTACACACTGGAACATTAGCGTTTGCAGAAGTAAACCAAGTCAATGGCAGTTCATATGCAAACGGTGCCAGATAGGTTACTGAATTCAACTTGCATTGGGGTATTCCATGGCATTGTGCACTCTACATGCAATATCTGTACAGTTCCAGATCACCTTGTGTAGTTATATACATGACCTTATCACAAAATACAATGAATAGAAAGTTAAGCATTCAACTCAAAGGAGTGTATTGTTCAATCTTCCTGGAAACCAATATGTGTTAACATGATGTAAACCTTATTATTATACTCACCATACGATTTAGAATAGTCTGCAACCAATTTTATGAGTGTGCTACCTAAGCTCAAGATGTTACGTTCAGTAACATCAGCTTTTCTACACACTGGAACATTAGCGTTTGCAGAAGTAAACCAAGTCAATGGCAGTTCATATGCAAAGGGTGCCAGATAGGTTACTGAATTCAACTTGCATTGGGGTATTCCATGGCATTGTGCACTCTACATGCAATATCTGTACAGTTCCAGATCACCTTGTGTAGTTATATACATGACCTTATCACAAAATACAATGAATGGAAAGTTAAGCATTCAACTCAAAGGAGTGTATTGTTCAATCTTCCTGGAAACCAATATGTGTTAACATGATGTAAACATTATTATTATACTCACCATACGATTTAGAATAGTCTGCAACCAATTTTATGAGTGTGCTACCTAAGCTCAAGATGTTACGTTCAGTAACATCAGCTTTTCTACACACTGGAACATTAGCGTTTGCAGAAGTAAACCAAGTCAATGGCAGTTTATATGCAAACGGTGCAAGATAGGTTACTGAATTCAACTTGCATTGGGGTATTCCATGGCATTGTGGACTCTACATGCAATATCTGTACAGTTCCAGATCACCCTCTGTAGTTATATACATGACCTTATCACAAAATAGAATGAATAGAAAGTTAAGCATTCAACTCAAAGGAGTGTATTGTTCAATCTTCCTGGAAACCAATATGTGTTAACATGATGTAAACCTTATTATTATACTCACCATACGATTTAGAATAGTCTGCAACCAATTTTATGAGTGTGCTACCTAAGCTCAAGATGTTACCTTCAGTAACATCAGCTTTTCTACACACTGGAACATTAGCGTTTGCAGAAGTAAACCAAGTCAATGGCAGTTCATATGCAATGGGTGCCAGATAGGTTACTGAATTCAACTTGCATTGGGGTATTCCATGGCATTGTGCACTCTACATGCAATATCTGTACAGTTCCAGATCACCTTGTGTAGTTATATACATGACCTTATCACAAAATACAATGAATAGAAAGTTAAGCATTCAACTCAAAGGACTGTATTGTTCAATTTTCCTGGAAACCAATATGTGTTAACATGATGTAAACGTTATTATTATACTCACCATATGATTTAGAGTAGTCTGCAACCAATTTTATGAGTGTGCTACCTATGCTCCAGATGTTAATTTCAGTGACATCACCTTTTCTGCACAGTGGAACATTAGGGTTTGCAGAAGTAAACAAAGTCAAAGACTGTTCCACAGTATAGAGCATCAGATAGGTTAGGGAATTCAGCTTGCATTGGTGTATTCCAGCTCAATGAGCTCTCTACATGCAATACCTAGACATTTGCAGATCACCTTGTGCAGTTATATGCACAAACCTATCACAAATTGCATTGAATACAAAGCAAAGCACCCAACTCAATGAAGTGTCCAGTTCAATTTTGCTGAAAACCAGTATGTGCTAACATGATGTAAACCTTATTATTATACTCACCATATGATTTAGAGAAGTCTGCAACCAATTTTATGAGTGTGCTACCTATGCTCCAGATGTTAATTTCAGTAACATCACCTTTTCTTCACAGTGGAATATTAGGGTTTGCAGCACAAAACCAAGTCAATGGCTGTTCCACTGGAAAGCGTACCAGGTAGGTTACTGAATTCAGCTTTGATTTGTTTATTCCATAGTATTCAGCAATCTACATGCAATATCTATACAGTTCCAGATCACCTTGTGTAGTTATATACATGACCTTATCACAAAATACAATGAATAGAAAGTAAAGCATTCAACTCAAAGGAGTGTTTCGTTCAATTTTGCTGAAAACCAATATGTGCTAACATGATGTAAACCTTATTATTAAGCTCACCATATGATTTAGAGTAGTCTGCAACCAATTTTATGAGTGTGCTACTTAAGCACCAGAAGTTACTTTCAGGAACATCAAGCTTTCTGCACAGTGGAACATTAGGGTTTGCAGAAGTAAACAAAGTCAAAGGCTGTTCCACAGTATAGAGCATCAGATAGGTTAGTGAATTCAGCTTGCATTGGTGTATTCCAGCTCAATGAGCTCTCGACATGCAATACCTAGACATTTGCAGATCACCTTGTGCAGTTATATACACAAACCTATCACAAATTGCATTGAATACAAAGCAAAGCACACAACTCAATGAAGTGTACAGTTCAATTTTGCTGAAAACCAGTATGAGCTAACATGATGTAAACCTTATTATTATACTCACCATACGATTTAGGGTAGTCTGCAACCAATTTTATGTGTGTGCTACCTAAGCTCAAGATGTTACTTTAGGTAACATCAGCTTTTCTACAGACTGGAACATTAGCGTTTGCAGAAGTAAACCAAGGCAATGGCAGTTCATCTGCAAATGGTGCTAGATAGTTTACTGAATTCAACTTGCATTGGGGTATTCCATGTCACAGAGCAATCTACATGCAATATCTAGACAGTTCTGGCTCACCTTGTGTAGTTATATACACAAACTTATCAGAAAAAGCATTGAATAGAAAGCAAAGCATTTGACTCAATGAAGTGTCCTGTTCAATTTTGCTGAAAACCAGTATGTGCTAACATGATGTAAACCTTATTATTATACTCAGCATATGATTTAGAGTAGTCTGCAACCAATTTTATGAGTGTGCTAGTTAGCACCAGAGGTTGCTTTCAGGAACAGCAAGCTTTCTCCACACGAACATTAGCGTTTGCAGAAGTAAACAAAGTCAAAGACTGTTCCACAGTATAGAGCATCAGATAGGTTAGGGAATTCAGCTTGCATTGGTGTATTCCAGCTCAATGAGCTCTCTACATGCAATACCTAGACATTTGCAGATCACCTTGTGCAGTTATATACACAAACCTATCACAAATTGCATTGAATACAAAGCAAAGCAGACAACTCAATGAAGTGTACAGTTCAATTTTGCTGAAAACCAGTATGAGCTAACATGATGTAAACCTTATTATTATACTCACCATACGATTTAGAGTAGTCTGCAACCAATTTTATGAGTGTGCTACCTAAGCTCAAGATGTTACTTTCAGTAACATCAGCTTTTCTACACACTGGAACATAACCGTTTGCAGAACTTTACCAAGTCAATGACAGTTCATCTGCAAAGGGTGCCAGAGAGGTTACTGAATTCAGCTTGCATTGGTTTATTCCATGGCATTGTGCACTCTACATGCAATATCTGTACAGTTCCAGATCACCTTTTGTAGTTATATACATGACCTTATCACAAAATACAATCAATAGAAAGTTAAGCATTCAACTCAAAGGAGTGTATTGTTCAATCTTCCTGGAAACCAATATGTGTTAACATGAAGTAAGCCTTATTATTATACTCACCATACGATGTAGAATAGTCTGCAACCAATTTTATGAGTGTGCTACCTAAGCTCAAGATGTTACGTTCAGTAACATCAGCTTTTCTACACACTGGAACATTAGCGTTTGCAGAAGTAAACCAAGTCAATGGCAGTTCATATGCAAAGGGTGCCAGATAGGTTACTGAATTCAGCTTGCACTGGGGTATTCCATGTCATTGTGCACTCTACATGCAATATCTGTACAGTTCCAGATCACCTAGTGCAGTTATATACACAAACCTATCACAAATTGCATTGAGTACAAAGCAAAGCACACAACTCAATGAAGTGTACAGTTCAATTTTGCTGAAAACCAGTATGTGCTAACATGATGTAAACCTTATTATTATACTCACCATATGATTTAGAGTAGTCTGCAACCAATTTTATGAGTGTGCTACCTATGCTCCAGATGTTAATTTCAGTAACATCACCTTTTCTGCACAGTGGAACATTAGGGTTTGCAGAAGTAAACAAAGTCAAAGACTGTTCCACAGTATAGAGCATCAGATAGGTTAGTGAATTCAGCTTGCATTGGTGTATTCCAGCTCAATGAGCTCTCTACATGCAATACCTAGACATTTGCAGATCACCTTGTGCAGTTATATACACAAACATATCACAAGTTGTATTGAATACAAAGCAAAGCACACAACTCAATGAAGTGTACAGTTCAATTTTGCTGAAAACCAGTATGTGCTAACATGATGTAAACCTTATTATTATACTCACCATATGATTTAGAGAGGTCTGCAACCAATTTTATGAGTGTGCTACCTATGCTCCAGATGTTAATTTCAGTAACATCACCTTTTCTTCACAGTGGAACATTAGGGTTTGCAGCACAAATCCAAGTCAATGGCTGTTCCACTGGAAAGCGTACCAGGTAGGTTACTGAATTCAGCTTTGATTTGTTTATTCCATAGTATTCAGCAATCTACATGCAATATCTATACAGTTCCAGATCACCTTGTGTAGTTATATACATGACCTTATCACAAAATACAATGAATGGAAAGTTAAGCATTCAACTCAAAGGAGTGTATTGTTCAATCTTCCTGGAAACCAATATGTGTTAACATGATGTAAACCTTATTATTATACTCACCATACGATTTAGAATAGTCTGCAACCAATTTTATGAGTGTGCTACCTAAGCTCAAGATGTTACGTTCAGTAACATCAGCTTTTCTACACACTGGAACATTAGCGTTTGCAGAAGTAAACCAAGTCAATGGCAGTTCATATGCAAACGGTGCCAGATAGGTTACTGAATTCAACTTGCATTGGGGTATTCCATGGCATTGTGGACTCTACATGCAATATCTGTACAGTTCCAGATCACCCTGTGTAGTTATATACATGACCTTATCACAAAATACAATGAATAGAAAGTTAAGCATTCAACTCAAAGGAGTGTATTGTTCAATCTTCCTGGAAACCAATATGTGTTAACATGATGTAAACCTTATTATTATACTCACCATACGATTTAGAATAGTCTGCAACCAATTTTATGAGTGTGCTACCTAAGCTCAAGATGTTACGTTCAGTAACATCAGCTTTTCTACACACTGGAACATTAGCGTTTGCAGAAGTAAACCAAGTCAATGGCAGTTCATATGCAAAGGGTGCCAGATAGGTTACTGAATTCAACTTGCATTGGGGTATTCCATGGCATTGTGCACTCTACATGCAATATCTGTACAGTTCCAGATCACCTAGTGTAGTTATATACATGACATCACAAAATACAATGAATTGAAAGTTAAGCATTCAACTCAAAGGAGTGTATTGTTCAATTTTGCTGGAAACCAATATGTGTTAACATGATGTAAACCTTTTTATTATACTCACCATATGATTTAGAGTAGTCTGCAACCAATTTTATGAGTGTGCTACCTATGCTCCAGATGTTAATTTCAGTAACATCACATTTTCTGCACAGTGGAACATTAGGGTTTGCAGAAGTAAACAAAGTCAAAGTCTGTTCCACAGTATAGAGCATCAGATAGGTTAGTCAATTCAGCTTGCATTGGTGTATTCCAGCTCAATGAGCTCTCTACATGCAATAACTATACATTTGCAGATCACCTTGTGCAGTTATATACACAAACCTATCACAAATTGCATTGAATACAAAGCAAAGCACCCAACTCAATGAAGTGTCCAGTTCAATTTTGCTGAAAACCAGTATGTGCTAACATGATGTAAACCTTATTATTATGCTCACCATATGATTTAGAGTAGTCTGCAACCAATTTTATGAGTGTGCTACCTAAGCTCAAGATGTTACTTTCAGTAACATCAGCTTTTCTACACACTGGAACATAACCGTTTGCAGAACTTAACCAAGTCAATGACAGTTCATCTGCAAAGGGTGCCAGATAGGTTACTGAATTCAGCTTGCATTGGTTTATTCCATGGCATTGTGCACTCTACATGCAATATCTGTACAGTTCCAGATCACCTTTTGTAGTTATATACATGACCTTATCACAAAATAGAATGAATAGAAAGTTACGCATTCAACTCAAAGGAGTGTATTGTTCAATCTTCCTGGAAACCAATATGTGTTAACATGATGTAAACCTTATTATTATACTCACCATACGATTTAGAATAGTCTGCAACCAATTTTATGAGTGTGCTACCTAAGCTCAAGATGTTACGTTCAGTAACATCAGCTTTTCTACACACTGGAACATTAGCGTTTGCAGAAGTAAACCAAGTCAATGGCAGTTCATATGCAAAGGGTGCCAGATAGGTTACTGAATTCAACTTGCATTGGGGTATTCCATGGCATTGTGCACTCTACATGCAATATCTGTACAGTTCCAGATCACCTAGTGTAGTTATATACATGACATCACAAAATACAATGAATTGAAAGTTAAGCATTCAACTCAAAGGAGTGTATTGTTCAATTTTGCTGGAAACCAATATGTGTTAACATGATGTAAACCTTTTTATTATACTCACCATATGATTTAGAGTAGTCTGCAACCAATTTTATGAGTGTGCTACCTATGCTCCAGATGTTAATTTCAGTAACATCACATTTTCTGCACAGTGGAACATTAGGGTTTGCAGAAGTAAACAAAGTCAAAGTCTGTTCCACAGTATAGAGCATCAGATAGGTTAGTCAATTCAGCTTGCATTGGTGTATTCCAGCTCAATGAGCTCTCTACATGCAATAACTATACATTTGCAGATCACCTTGTGCAGTTATATACACAAACCTATCACAAATTGCATTGAATACAAAGCAAAGCACCCAACTCAATGAAGTGTCCAGTTCAATTTTGCTGAAAACCAGTATGTGCTAACATGATGTAAACCTTATTATTATGCTCACCATATGATTTAGAGTAGTCTGCAACCAATTTTATGAGTGTGCTACCTAAGCTCAAGATGTTACTTTCAGTAACATCAGCTTTTCTACACACTGGAACATAACCGTTTGCAGAACTTAACCAAGTCAATGACAGTTCATCTGCAAAGGGTGCCAGATAGGTTACTGAATTCAGCTTGCATTGGTTTATTCCATGGCATTGTGCACTCTACATGCAATATCTGTACAGTTCCAGATCACCTTTTGTAGTTATATACATGACCTTATCACAAAATAGAATGAATAGAAAGTTACGCATTCAACTCAAAGGAGTGTATTGTTCAATCTTCCTGGAAACCAATATGTGTTAACATGATGTAAACCTTATTATTATACTCACCATACGATTTAGAATAGTCTGCAACCAATTTTATGAGTGTGCTACCTAAGCTCAAGATGTTACGTTCAGTAACATCAGCTTTTCTACACACTGGAACATTAGCGTTTGCAGAAGTAAACCAAGTCAATGGCAGTTCATATGCAAAGGGTGCCAGATAGGTTACTGAATTCAACTTGCATTGGGGTATTCCATGGCATTGTGCACTCTACATGCAATATCTGTACAGTTCCAGATCAACTAGTGTAGTTATATACATGACATCACAAAATACAATGAATTGAAAGTTAAGCATTCAACTCAAAGGAGTGTATTGTTCAATTTCGCTGGAAACCAATATGTGCTAACATGATGTAAACCTTATTATTATACTCACCATACGATTTAGAGTAGTCTGCAACCAATTTTATGAGTGTGTTACCTAAGCTCAAGATGTTACGTTCAGTAACATCAGCTTTTCTACACACTGGAACATTAGCGTTTGCAGAAGTAAACCAAGTCAATGGCAGTTCATATGCAAACGGTGCCAGATAGGTTACTGAATTCAACTTGCATTGGGGTATTCCGTGGGATTGTGCACTCTACATGCAATATCTGTACAGTTCCAGATCACCTTGTGTAGTTATATACATGACCTTATGACAAAATACAATGAATAGAAAGTTAAGCATTCAACTCAAAGGAGTGTATTGTTCACTTTCGCTGGAAACCAATATGTGCTAACATGATGTAAACCTTATTATTATACTCACCATATGATTTAGAGTAGTCTGCAACCAATTTTATGAGTGTGCTACCTATGCTCCAGATGTTAATTTCAGTAACATCACATTTTCTGCACAGTGGAACATTAGGGTTTGCAGAAGTAAACAAAGTCAAAGTCTGTTCCACAGTATAGAGCATCAGATAGGTTAGTCAATTCAGCTTGCATTGGTGTATTCCAGCTCAATGAGCTCTCTACATGCAATAACTATACATTTGCAGATCACCTTGTGCAGTTATATACACAAACCTATCACAAATTGCATTGAATACAAAGCAAAGCACACAACTCAATGAAGTGTACAGTTCAATTTTGCTGAAAACCAGTATGTGCTAACATGATGTAAACCTTATTATTATGCTCACCATATGATTTAGAGTAGTCTGCAACCAATTTTATGAGTGTGCTACCTAAGCTCAAGATGTTACTTTCAGTAACATCAGCTTTTCTACACACTGGAACATAACCGTTTGCAGAACTTAACCAAGTCAATGACAGTTCATCTGCAAAGGGTGCCAGATAGGTTACTGAATTCAGCTTGCATTGGTTTATTCCATGGCATTGTGCACTCTACATGCAATATCTGTACAGTTCCAGATCACCTTTTGTAGTTATATACATGACCTTATCACAAAATAGAATGAATAGAAAGTTACGCATTCAACTCAAAGGAGTGTATTGTTCAATCTTCCTGGAAACCAATATGTGTTAACATGATGTAAACATTATTATTATACTCACCATACGATTTAGAATAGTCTGCAACCAATTTTATGAGTGTGCTACCTAAGCTCAAGATGTTACGTTCAGTAACATCAGCTTTTCTACACACTGGAACATTAGCGTTTGCAGAAGTAAACCAAGTCAATGGCAGTTCATATGCAAACGGTGCCAGATAGGTTACTGAATTCAACTTGCATTGGGGTATTCCATGGCATTGTGCACTCTACATGCAATATCTGTACAGTTCCAGATCACCTTGTGTAGTTATATACATGACCTTATCACAAAATACAATGAATAGAAAGTTAAGCATTCAACTCAAAGGAGTGTATTGTTCAATCTTCCTGGAAACCAATATGTGTTAACATGATGTAAACCTTATTATTATACTCACCATACGATTTAGAATAGTCTGCAACCAATTTTATGAGTGTGCTACCTAAGCTCAAGATGTTACGTTCAGTAACATCAGCTTTTCTACACACTGGAACATTAGCGTTTGCAGAAGTAAACCAAGTCAATGGCAGTTCATATGCAAAGGGTGCCAGATAGGTTACTGAATTCAACTTGCATTGGGGTATTCCATGGCATTGTGCACTCTACATGCAATATCTGTACAGTTCCAGATCACCTTGTGTAGTTATATACATGACCTTATCACAAAATACAATGAATGGAAAGTTAAGCATTCAACTCAAAGGAGTGTATTGTTCAATCTTCCTGGAAACCAATATGTGTTAACATGATGTAAACATTATTATTATACTCACCATACGATTTAGAATAGTCTGCAACCAATTTTATGAGTGTGCTACCTAAGCTCAAGATGTTACGTTCAGTAACATCAGCTTTTCTACACACTGGAACATTAGCGTTTGCAGAAGTAAACCAAGTCAATGGCAGTTTATATGCAAACGGTGCAAGATAGGTTACTGAATTCAACTTGCATTGGGGTATTCCATGGCATTGTGGACTCTACATGCAATATCTGTACAGTTCCAGATCACCCTCTGTAGTTATATACATGACCTTATCACAAAATACAATGAATAGAAAGTTAAGCATTCAACTCAAAGGAGTGTATTGTTCAATCTTCCTGGAAACCAATATGTGTTAACATGATGTAAACCTTATTATTATACTCACCATACGATTTAGAATAGTCTGCAACCAATTTTATGAGTGTGCTACCTAAGCTCAAGATGTTACCTTCAGTAACATCAGCTTTTCTACACACTGGAACATTAGCGTTTGCAGAAGTAAACCAAGTCAATGGCAGTTCATATGCAATGGGTGCCAGATAGGTTACTGAATTCAACTTGCATTGGGGTATTCCATGGCATTGTGCACTCTACATGCAATATCTGTACAGTTCCAGATCACCTTGTGTAGTTATATACATGACCTTATCACAAAATACAATGAATAGAAAGTTAAGCATTCAACTCAAAGGACTGTATTGTTCAATTTTCCTGGAAACCAATATGTGTTAACATGATGTAAACGTTATTATTATACTCACCATATGATTTAGAGTAGTCTGCAACCAATTTTATGAGTGTGCTACCTATGCTCCAGATGTTAATTTCAGTGACATCACCTTTTCTGCACAGTGGAACATTAGGGTTTGCAGAAGTAAACAATGTCAAAGACTGTTCCACAGTATAGAGCATCAGATAGATTAGGGAATTCAGCTTGCATTGGTGTATTCCAGCTCAATGAGCTCTCTACATGCAATACCTAGACATTTGCAGATCACCTTGTGCAGTTATATGCACAAACCTATCACAAATTGCATTGAATACAAAGCAAAGCACCCAACTCAATGAAGTGTCCAGTTCAATTTTGCTGAAAACCAGTATGTGCTAACATGATGTAAACCTTATTATTATACTCACCATATGATTTAGAGAAGTCTGCAACCAATTTTATGAGTGTGCTACCTATGCTCCAGATGTTAATTTCAGTAACATCACCTTTTCTTCACAGTGGAATATTAGGGTTTGCAGCACAAAACCAAGTCAATGGCTGTTCCACTGGAAAGCGTACCAGGTAGGTTACTGAATTCAGCTTTGATTTGTTTATTCCATAGTATTCAGCAATCTACATGCAATATCTATACAGTTCCAGATCACCTTGTGTAGTTATATACATGACCTTATCACAAAATACAATGAATAGAAAGTAAAGCATTCAACTCAAAGGAGTGTTTCGTTCAATTTTGCTGAAAACCAATATGTGCTAACATGATGTAAACCTTATTATTAAGCTCACCATATGATTTAGAGTAGTCTGCAACCAATTTTATGAGTGTGCTACTTAAGCACCAGAAGTTACTTTCAGGAACATCAAGCTTTCTGCACAGTGGAACATTAGGGTTTGCAGAAGTAAACAAAGTCAAAGGCTGTTCCACAGTATAGAGCATCAGATAGGTTAGTGAATTCAGCTTGCATTGGTGTATTCCAGCTCAATGAGCTCTCGACATGCAATACCTAGACATTTGCAGATCACCTTGTGCAGTTATATACACAAACCTATCACAAATTGCATTGAATACAAAGCAAAGCACACAACTCAATGAAGTGTACAGTTCAATTTTGCTGAAAACCAGTATGAGCTAACATGATGTAAACCTTATTATTATACTCACCATACGATTTAGAGTAGTCTGCAACCAATTTTATGTGTGTGCTACCTAAGCTCAAGATGTTACTTTAGGTAACATCAGCTTTTCTACAGACTGGAACATTAGCGTTTGCAGAAGTAAACCAAGGCAATGGCAGTTCATCTGCAAATGGTGCTAGATAGTTTACTGAATTCAACTTGCATTGGGGTATTCCATGTCACAGAGCAATCTACATGCAATATCTAGACAGTTCTGGCTCACCTTGTGTAGTTATATACACAAACTTATCAGAAAAAGCATTGAATAGAAAGCAAAGCATTTGACTCAATGAAGTGTCCTGTTCAATTTTGCTGAAAACCAGTATGTGCTAACATGATGTAAACCTTATTATTATACTCAGCATATGATTTAGAGTAGTCTGCAACCAATTTTATGAGTGTGCTAGTTAGCACCAGAGGTTGCTTTCAGGAACAGCAAGCTTTCTCCACACGAACATTAGCGTTTGCAGAAGTAAACAAAGTCAAAGACTGTTCCACAGTATAGAGCATCAGATAGGTTAGGGAATTCAGCTTGCATTGGTGTATTCCAGCTCAATGAGCTCTCTACATGCAATACCTAGACATTTGCAGATCACCTTGTGCAGTTATATACACAAACCTATCACAAATTGCATTGAATACAAAGCAAAGCAGACAACTCAATGAAGTGTACAGTTCAATTTTGCTGAAAACCAGTATGAGCTAACATGATGTAAACCTTATTATTATACTCACCATACGATTTAGAGTAGTCTGCAACCAATTTTATGAGTGTGCTACCTAAGCTCAAGATGTTACTTTCAGTAACATCAGCTTTTCTACACACTGGAACATAACCGTTTGCAGAACTTAACCAAGTCAATGACAGTTCATCTGCAAAGGGTGCCAGAGAGGTTACTGAATTCAGCTTGCATTGGTTTATTCCATGGCATTGTGCACTCTACATGCAATATCTGTACAGTTCCAGATCACCTTTTGTAGTTATATACATGACCTTATCACAAAATACAATCAATAGAAAGTTAAGCATTCAACTCAAAGGAGTGTATTGTTCAATCTTCCTGGAAACCAATATGTGTTAACATGAAGTAAGCCTTATTATTATACTCACCATACGATGTAGAATAGTCTGCAACCAATTTTATGAGTGTGCTACCTAAGCTCAAGATGTTACGTTCAGTAACATCAGCTTTTCTACACACTGGAACATTAGCGTTTGCAGAAGTAAACCAAGTCAATGGCAGTTCATATGCAAAGGGTGCCAGATAGGTTACTGAATTCAGCTTGCACTGGGGTATTCCATGTCATTGTGCACTCTACATGCAATATCTGTACAGTTCCAGATCACCTAGTGCAGTTATATACACAAACCTATCACAAATTGCATTGAGTACAAAGCAAAGCACACAACTCAATGAAGTGTACAGTTCAATTTTGCTGAAAACCAGTATGTGCTAACATGATGTAAACCTTATTATTATACTCACCATATGATTTAGAGTAGTCTGCAACCAATTTTATGAGTGTGCTACCTATGCTCCAGATGTTAATTTCAGTAACATCACCTTTTCTGCACAGTGGAACATTAGGGTTTGCAGAAGTAAACAAAGTCAAAGACTGTTCCACAGTATAGAGCATCAGATAGGTTAGTGAATTCAGCTTGCATTGGTGTATTCCAGCTCAATGAGCTCTCTACATGCAATACCTAGACATTTGCAGATCACCTTGTGCAGTTATATACACAAACATATCACAAGTTGTATTGAATACAAAGCAAAGCACACAACTCAATGAAGTGTACAGTTCAATTTTGCTGAAAACCAGTATGTGCTAACATGATGTAAACCTTATTATTATACTCACCATATGATTTAGAGAGGTCTGCAACCAATTTTATGAGTGTGCTACCTATGCTCCAGATGTTAATTTCAGTAACATCACCTTTTCTTCACAGTGGAACATTAGGGTTTGCAGCACAAATCCAAGTCAATGGCTGTTCCACTGGAAAGCGTACCAGGTAGGTTACTGAATTCAGCTTTGATTTGTTTATTCCATAGTATTCAGCAATCTACATGCAATATCTATACAGTTCCAGATCACCTTGTGTAGTTATATACATGACCTTATCACAAAATACAATGAATAGAAAGTAAAGCATTCAACTCAAAGGAGTGTTTCGTTCAATTTTGCTGAAAACCAATATGTGCTAACATGATGTAAACCTTATTATTATGCTCACCATATGATTTAGAGTAGTCTGCAACCAATTTTATGAGTGTGCTACTTAAGCACCAGAAGTTACTTTCAGGAACATCAAGCTTTCTGCACAGTGGAACATTAGGGTTTGCAGAAGTAAACAAAGTCAAAGGCTGTTCCACAGTATAGAGCATCAGATAGGTTAGTGAATTCAGCTTGCATTGGTGTATTCCAGCTCAATGAGCTCTCGACATGCAATACCTAGACATTTGCAGATCACCTTGTGCAGTTATATACACAAACCTATCACAAATTGCATTGAATACAAAGCAAAGCACACAACTCAATGAAGTGTACAGTTCAATTTTGCTGAAAACCAGTATGAGCTAACATGATGTAAACCTTATTATTATACTCACCATACGATTTAGAGTAGTCTGCAACCAATTTTATGAGTGTGCTACCTAAGCTCAAGATGTTACTTTAGGTAACATCAGCTTTTCTACAGACTGGAACATTAGCGTTTGCAGAAGTAAACCAAGGCAATGGCAGTTCATCTGCAAATGGTGCTAGATAGTTTACTGAATTCAACTTGCATTGGGGTATTCCATGTCACAGAGCAATCTACATGCAATATCTAGACAGTTCTGGCTCACCTTGTGTAGTTATATACACAAACTTATCAGAAAAAGCATTGAATAGAAAGCAAAGCATTTGACTCAATGAAGTGTCCTGTTCAATTTTGCTGAAAACCAGTATGTGCTAACATGATGTAAACCTTATTATTATACTCAGCATATGATTTAGAGTAGTCTGCAACCAATTTTATGAGTGTGCTAGTTAGCACCAGAGGTTGCTTTCAGGAACAGCAAGCTTTCTCCACACGAACATTAGCGTTTGCAGAAGTAAACAAAGTCAAAGACTGTTCCACAGTATAGAGCATCAGATAGGTTAGGGAATTCAGCTTGCATTGGTGTATTCCAGCTCAATGAGCTCTCTACATGCAATACCTAGACATTTGCAGATCACCTTGTGCAGTTATATACACAAACCTATCACAAATTGCATTGAATACAAAGCAAAGCACACAACTCAATGAAGTGTACAGTTCAATTTTGCTGAAAACCAGTATGAGCTAACATGATGTAAACCTTATTATTATACTCACCATACGATTTAGAGTAGTCTGCAACCAATTTTATGAGTGTGCTACCTAAGCTCAAGATGTTACTTTCAGTAACATCAGCTTTTCTACACACTGGAACATAACCGTTTGCAGAACTTAACCAAGTCAATGACAGTTCATCTGCAAAGGGTGCCAGAGAGGTTACTGAATTCAGCTTGCATTGGTTTATTCCATGGCATTGTGCACTCTACATGCAATATCTGTACAGTTCCAGATCACCTTTTGTAGTTATATACATGACCTTATCACAAAATACAATCAATAGAAAGTTAAGCATTCAACTCAAAGGAGTGTATTGTTCAATCTTCCTGGAAACCAATATGTGTTAACATGAAGTAAGCCTTATTATTATACTCACCATACGATGTAGAATAGTCTGCAACCAATTTTATGAGTGTGCTACCTAAGCTCAAGATGTTACGTTCAGTAACATCAGCTTTTCTACACACTGGAACATTAGCGTTTGCAGAAGTAAACCAAGTCAATGGCAGTTCATATGCAAAGGGTGCCAGATAGGTTACTGAATTCAGCTTGCACTGGGGTATTCCATGTCATTGTGCACTCTACATGCAATATCTGTACAGTTCCAGATCACCTAGTGCAGTTATATACACAAACCTATCACAAATTGCATTGAGTACAAAGCAAAGCACACAACTCAATGAAGTGTACAGTTCAATTTTGCTGAAAACCAGTATGTGCTAACATGATGTAAACCTTATTATTATACTCACCATATGATTTAGAGTAGTCTGCAACCAATTTTATGAGTGTGCTACCTATGCTCCAGATGTTAATTTCAGTAACATCACCTTTTCTGCACAGTGGAACATTAGGGTTTGCAGAAGTAAACAAAGTCAAAGACTGTTCCACAGTATAGAGCATCAGATAGGTTAGTGAATTCAGCTTGCATTGGTGTATTCCAGCTCAATGAGCTCTCTCCATGCAATACCTAGACATTTGCAGATCACCTTGTGCAGTTATATACACAAACATATCACAAGTTGTATTGAATACAAAGCAAAGCACACAACTCAATGAAGTGTACAGTTCAATTTTGCTGAAAACCAGTATGTGCTAACATGATGTAAACCTTATTATTATACTCACCATATGATTTAGAGAGGTCTGCAACCAATTTTATGAGTGTGCTACCTATGCTCCAGATGTTAATTTCAGTAACATCACCTTTTCTTCACAGTGGAACATTAGGGTTTGCAGCACAAAACCAAGTCAATGGCTGTTCCACTGGAAAGCGTACCAGGTAGGTTACTGAATTCAGCTTTGATTTGTTTATTCCATAGTATTCAGCAATCTACATGCAATATCTATACAGTTCCAGATCACCTTGTGTAGTTATATACATGACCTTATCACAAAATACAATGAATAGAAAGTAAAGCATTCAACTCAAAGGAGTGTTTCGTTCAATTTTGCTGAAAACCAATATGTGCTAACATGATGTAAACCTTATTATTATGCTCACCATATGATTTAGAGTAGTCTGCAACCAATTTTATGAGTGTGCTACTTAAGCACCAGAAGTTACTTTCAGGAACATCAAGCTTTCTGCACAGTGGAACATTAGGGTTTGCAGAAGTAAACAAAGTCAAAGGCTGTTCCACAGTATAGAGCATCAGATAGGTTAGTGAATTCAGCTTGCATTGGTGTATTCCAGCTCAATGAGCTCTCGACATGCAATACCTAGACATTTGCAGATCACCTTGTGCAGTTATATACACAAACCTATCACAAATTGCATTGAATACAAAGCAAAGCACCCAACTCAATGAAGTGTACAGTTCAATTTTGCTGGAAACCAATATGTGTTAAGATGTTGTAAACATTATTATTATACTCACCATACGATTGAGAGTAGTCTGCAACCAATTTTATGAGTGTGCTACCTAAGCTCAAGATGTTACTTTAGGTAACATCAGCTTTTCTACAGACTGGAACATTAGCGTTTGCAGAAGTAAACCAAGGCAATGGCAGTTCATCTGCAAATGGTGCTAGATAGTTTACTGAATTCAACTTGCATTGGGGTATTCCATGTCACAGAGCAATCTACATGCAATATCTAGACAGTTCTGGCTCACCTTGTGTAGTTATATACACAAACTTATCAGAAAAAGCATTGAATAGAAAGCAAAGCATTTGACTCAATGAAGTGTCCTGTTCAATTTTGCTGAAAACCAGTATGTGCTAACATGATGTAAACCTTATTATTATACTCAGCATATGATTTAGAGTAGTCTGCAACCAATTTTATGAGTGTGCTAGTTAGCACCAGAGGTTGCTTTCAGGAACAGCAAGCTTTCTCCACACGAACATTAGCGTTTGCAGAAGTAAACAAAGTCAAAGACTGTTCCACAGTATAGAGCATCAGATAGGTTAGGGAATTCAGCTTGCATTGGTGTATTCCAGCTCAATGAGCTCTCTACATGCAATACCTAGACATTTGCAGATCACCTTGTGCAGTTATATACACAAACCTATCACAAATTGCATTGAATACAAAGCAAAGCAGACAACTCAATGAAGTGTACAGTTCAATTTTGCTGAAAACCAGTATGAGCTAACATGATGTAAACCTTATTATTATACTCACCATACGATTTAGAGTAGTCTGCAACCAATTTTATGAGTGTGCTACCTAAGCTCAAGATGTTACTTTCAGTAACATCAGCTTTTCTACACACTGGAACATAACCGTTTGCAGAACTTAACCAAGTCAATGACAGTTCATCTGCAAAGGGTGCCAGAGAGGTTACTGAATTCAGCTTGCATTGGTTTATTCCATGGCATTGTGCACTCTACATGCAATATCTGTACAGTTCCAGATCACCTTTCGTAGTTATATACATGACCTTATCACAAAATACAATCAATAGAAAGTTAAGCATTCAACTCAAAGGAGTGTATTGTTCAATCTTCCTGGAAACCAATATGTGTTAACATGAAGTAAGCCTTATTATTATACTCACCATACGATGTAGAATAGTCTGCAACCAATTTTATGAGTGTGCTACCTAAGCTCAAGATGTTACGTTCAGTAACATCAGCTTTTCTACACACTGGAACATTAGCGTTTGCAGAAGTAAACCAAGTCAATGGCAGTTCATATGCAAAGGGTGCCAGATAGGTTACTGAATTCAGCTTGCACTGGGGTATTCCATGTCATTGTGCACTCTACATGCAATATCTGTACAGTTCCAGATCACCTAGTGCAGTTATATACACAAACCTATCACAAATTGCATTGAGTACAAAGCAAAGCACACAACTCAATGAAGTGTACAGTTCAATTTTGCTGAAAACCAGTATGTGCTAACATGATGTAAACCTTATTATTATACTCACCATATGATTTAGAGTAGTCTGCAACCAATTTTATGAGTGTGCTACCTATGCTCCAGATGTTAATTTCAGTAACATCACCTTTTCTGCACAGTGGAACATTAGGGTTTGCAGAAGTAAACAAAGTCAAAGACTGTTCCACAGTATAGAGCATCAGATAGGTTAGTGAATTCAGCTTGCATTGGTGTATTCCAGCTCAATGAGCTCTCTACATGCAATACCTAGACATTTGCAGATCACCTTGTGCAGTTATATACACAAACATATCACAAGTTGTATTGAATACAAAGCAAAGCACACAACTCAATGAAGTGTACAGTTCAATTTTGCTGAAAACCAGTATGTGCTAACATGATGTAAACCTTATTATTATACTCACCATATGATTTAGAGAGGTCTGCAACCAATTTTATGAGTGTGCTACCTATGCTCCAGATGTTAATTTCAGTAACATCACCTTTTCTTCACAGTGGAACATTAGGGTTTGCAGCACAAAACCAAGTCAATGACAGTTCATATGCAAACGGTGCCAGATAGGTTACTGAATTCAGCTTGCATTGGTTTATTCCATGGCATTGTGCACTCTACATGCAATATCTGTACAGTTCCAGATCACCTTTTGTAGTTATAGACATGACCTTATCACAAAATACAATCAATAGAAAGTTAAGCATTCAACTCAAAGGAGTGTATTGTTCAATCTTCCTGGAAACCAATATGTGTTAACATGAAGTAAGCCTTATTATTATACTCACCATACGATTTAGAATAGTCTGCAACCAATTTTATGAGTGTGCTACCTAAGCTCAAGATGTTACGTTCAGTAACATCAGCTTTTCTACACACTGGAACATTAGCGTTTGCAGAAGTAAACCAAGTCAATGGCAGTTCATATGCAAAGGGTGCCAGATAGGTTACTGAATTCAGCTTGCACTGGGGTATTCCATGGCATTGTGCACTCTACATGCAATATCTGTACAGTTCCAGATCACCTTTTGTAGTTATATACATGACCTTATCACAAAATACAATGAATGGAAAGTTAAGCATTCAACTCAAAGGAGTGTATTGTTCAATCTTCCTGGAAACCAATATGTGTTAACATGATGTAAACCTTATTATTATACTCACCATACGATTTAGAATAGTTTGCAAACAAATTTTATGAGTGTGCTACCTAAGCTCAAGATATTACGTTCAGTAACATCAGGTTTTCTACACACTGGAACATTAGCGTTTGCAGAAGTAAACCAACTCAATGGCAGTTCATATGCAAAGGGTGCCAGATAGGTTACTGAATTCAGCTTGCACTGGGGTATTCCATGGCATTGTGCACTCTACATGCAATATCTGTACAGTTCCAGATCACCTAGTGCAGTTATATACACAAACCTATCACAAATTGCATTGAGTACAAAGCAAAGCACCCAACTCAATGAAGTGTCCAGTTCAATTTTGCTGAAAACCAGTATGTGCTAACATGATGTAAACCTTATTATTATACTCACCATATGATTTAGAGAAGTCTGCAACCAATTTTATGAGTGTGCTACCTATGCTCCAGATGTTAATTTCAGTAACATCACCTTTTCTTCACAGTGAAACATTAGGGTTTGCAGCACAAAACCAAGTCAATGGCTGTTCCACTGGAAAGCGTACCAGGTAGGTTACTGAATTCAGCTTTGATTGGTTTATTCCATAGTATTCAGCACTCTACATGCAATATCTATACAGTTCCAGATCACCTTGTGTAGTTATATACATGACCTTATCACAAAATACAATGAATAGAAAGTTAAGCATTCAACTCAGTGTATCGTTCAATTTTGCTGAAAACCAATATGTGCTAACATGATGTAAACCTTATTATTATACTCACCATACGATTTAGAATAGTCTGCAACCAATTTTATGAGTGTGCTACTTAAGCACCAGAAGTTACTTTCAGGAACATCAAGCTTTCTCCACACTGGAACATTAGGGTTTGCAGAAGTAAACAAAGTCAAAGACTGTTCCACAGTATAGAGCATCAGATAGGTTATGGAATTCAGCTTGCATTGGTGTATTCCAGCTCAATGAGCTCTCTACATGCAATACCTAGACATTTGCAGATCACCTTGTACAGTTATATACCATGAATAGAAAGTAAAGCATTCAACTCAGTGTATCGTTCAATTTTGCTGAAAACCAATATGTGCTAACATGATGTAAACCTTATTATTATACTCACCATATGATTTAGAGTAGTCTGCAACCAATTTTATGAGTGTGCTACCTAAGCTCAAGATGTTACTTTCAGTAACATCAGCTTTTCTACACACTGGAACATAACCGTTTGCAGAACTTAACCAAGTCAATGACAGTTCATCTGCAAAGGGTGCCAGATAGGTTACTGAATTCAGCTTGCATTGGTTTATTCCATGGCATTGTGCACTCTACATGCAATATCTGTACAGTTCCAGATCACCTTTTGTAGTTATATACATGACCTTATCACAAAATACACTGAATAGAAAGTTAAGCATTCAACTCAAAGGAGTGTATTGTTCAATCTTCCTGGAAACCAATATGTGTTAACATGATGTAAACCTTATTATTATACTCACCATACGATTTAGAATAGTCTGCAACCAATTTTATGAGTGTGCTACCTAAGCTCAAGATGTTACGTTCAGTAACATCAGCTGTTCTACACACTGGAACATTAGCGTTTGCAGAAGTAAACCAAGTCAATGGCAGTTCATATGCAAACGGTGCCAGATAGGTTACTGAATTCAACTTGCATTGGGGTATTCCATGGCATTGTGCACTCTACATGCAATATCTGTACAGTTCCAGATCACCTTGTGTAGTTATATACATGACCTTATCACAAAATACAATGAATAGAAAGTTAAGCATTCAACTCAAAGGAGTGTATTGTTCAATCTTCCTGGAAACCAATATGTGTTAACATGATGTAAACCTTATTATTATACTCACCATACGATTTAGAATAGTCTGCAACCAATTTTATGAGTGTGCTACCTAAGCTCAAGATGTTACGTTCAGTAACATCAGCTTTTCTACACACTGGAACATTAGCGTTTGCAGAAGTAAACCAAGTCAATGGCAGTTCATATGAAAAGGGTGCCAGATAGGTTACTGAATTCAACTTGCATTGGGGTATTCCATGGCATTGTGCACTCTACATGCAATATCTGTACAGTTCCAGATCACCTAGTGTAGTTATATACATGACATCACAAAATACAATGAATTGAAAGAAGCATTCAACTCAAAGGAGTGTATTGTTCAATTTCGCTGGAAACCAATATGTGCTAACATGATGTAAACCTTATTATTATACTCACCATATGATTTAGAGTAGTCTGCAACCAATTTTATGAGTGTGCTACCTATGCTCCAGATGTTAATTTCAGTAACATCACCTTTTCTGCACAGTGGAACATTAGGGTTTGCAGCACAAAACCAAGTCAATGGCTGTTCCACTGGAAAGCGTACCAGGTAGGTTACTGAATTCAGCTTTGATTGGTTTATTCCATAGTATTCAGCACTCTACATGCAATATCTATACATTTCCAGATCACCTTGTGTAGTTATATACATGACCTTATCACAAAATACAATGAATAGAAAGTAAAGCATTGAACTCAGTGTATCGTTCAATTTTGCTGAAAACCAATATGTGCTAACATGATGTAAACCTTATTATTATGCTCACCATATGATTTAGAGTAGTCTGCAACCAATTTTATGAGTGTGCTACTTAAGCACCAGAAGTTACTTTCAGGAACATCAAGCTTTCTCCACACTGGAACATTAGGGTTTGCAGAAGTAAACAAAGTCAAAGACTGTTCCACAGTATAGAGCATCAGATAGGTTATGGAATTCAGCTTGCATTGGTGTATTCCAGCTCAATGAGCTCTCTACATGCAATACCTAGACATTTGCAGATCACCTTGTACAGTTATATACCATGAATAGAAAGTAAAGCATTCAACTCAGTGTATCGTTCAATTTTGCTGAAAACCAATATGTGCTAACATGATGTAAACCTTATTATTATACTCACCATATGATTTAGAGTAGTCTGCAACCAATTTTATGAGTGTGCTACCTAAGCTCAAGATGTTACTTTCAGTAACATCAGCTTTTCTACACACTGGAACATAACCGTTTGCAGAACTTAACCAAGTCAATGACAGTTCATCTGCAAAGGGTGCCAGATAGGTTACTGAATTCAGCTTGCATTGGTTTATTCCATGGCGTTGTGCACTCTACATGCAATATCTGTACAGTTCCAGATCACCTTTTGTAGTTATATACATGACCTTATCACGAAATACACTGAATAGAAAGTTAAGCATTCAACTCAAAGGAGTGTATTGTTCAATCTTCCTGGAAACCAATATGTGTTAACATGATGTAAACCTTATTATTATACTCACCATACGATTTAGAATAGTCTGCAACCAATTTTATGAGTGTGCTACCTAAGCTCAAGATGTTACGTTCAGTAACATCAGCTGTTCTACACACTGGAACATTAGCGTTTGCAGAAGTAAACCAAGTCAATGGCAGTTCATATGCAAACGGTGCCAGATAGGTTACTGAATTCAACTTGCATTGGGGTATTCCATGGCATTGTGCACTCTACATGCAAGATCTGTACAGTTCCAGATCACCTTGTGTAGTTATATACATGACCTTATCACAAAATACAATGAATAGAAAGTTAAGCATTCAACTCAAAGGAGTGTATTGTTCAATCTTCCTGGAAACCAATATGTGTTAACATGATGTAAACCTTATTATTATACTCACCATACGATTTAGAATAGTCTGCAACCAATTTTATGAGTGTGCTACCTAAGCTCAAGATGTTACGTTCAGTAACATGAGCTTTTCTACACACTGGAACATTAGCGTTTGCAGAAGTAAACCAAGTCAATGGCAGTTCATATGAAAAGGGTGCCAGATAGGTTACTGAATTCAACTTGCATTGGGGTATTCCATGGCATTGTGCACTCTACATGCAATATCTGTACAGTTCCAGATCACCTAGTGTAGTTATATACATGACATCACAAAATACAATGAATTGAAAGAAGCATTCAACTCAAAGGAGTGTATTGTTCAACTTCGCTGGAAACCAATATGTGCTAACATGATGTAAACCTTATTATTATACTCACCATATGATTTAGAGTAGTCTGCAACCAATTTTATGAGTGTGCTACCTATGCTCCAGATGTTAATTTCAGTAACATCACCTTTTCTGCACAGTGGAACATTAGGGTTTGCAGCACAAAACCAAATCAATGGCTGTTCCACTGGAAAGCGTACCAGGTAGGTTACTGAATTCAGCTTTGATTGGTTTATTCCATAGTATTCAGCACTCTACATGCAATATCTATACATTTCCAGATCACCTTGTGTAGTTATATACATGACCTTATCACAAAATACAATGAATAGAAAGTAAAGCATTGAACTCAGTGTATCGTTCAATTTTGCTGAAAACCAATATGTGTTAACATGATGTAAACCTTATTATTATACTCACCATACGATTTAGAATAGTCTGCAACCAATTTTATGAGTGTGCTACCTAAGCTCAAGATGTTACGTTCAGTAACATCAGCTTTTCTACACACTGGAACTTTAGCGTTTGCAGAAGTAAACCAAGTCAATGGCAGTTCATATGCAAAGGGTGCCAGATAGGTTACTGAATTCAACTTGCATTGGGGTATTCCATGGCATTGTGCACTCTACATGCAATATCTGTACAGTTCCAGATCAACTAGTGTAGTTATATACATGACATCACAAAATACAATGAATTGAAAGTTAAGCATTCAACTCAAAGGAGTGTATTGTTCAATTTCGCTGTTAACCAATATGTGCTAACATGATGTAAACCTTATTATTATACTCACCATATGATTTAGAGTAGTCTGCAACCAATTTTATGAGTGTGCTACCTATGCTCCAGATGTTAATTTCAGTAACATCACCTTTTCTGCACGGTGGAACATTAGGGTTTGCAGAAGTAAACAAAGTCAAAGTCTGTTCCACAGTATAGAGCATCAGATAGGTTAGTCAATTCAGCTTGCAGTGGTGTATTCCAGCTCAATGAGCTCTCTACATGCAATACCTATACATTTGCAGATCACCTTGTGCAGTTATATACACAAACCTATCACAAATTGCATTGAATACAAAGCAAAGCACACAACTCAATGAAGTGTACAGTTCAATTTTGCTGAAAACCAGTATGTGCTAACATGATGTAAACCATATTATTATGCTCACCATATGATTTAGAGTATTCTGCAACCAATTTTATGAGTGTGCTACCTAAGCTCAAGATGTTACTTTCAGTAACATCAGCTTTTCTACACACTGGAACATAACCGTTTGCAGAACTTAACCAAGTCAATGACAGTTCATCTGCAAAGGGTGCCAGATAGGTTACTGAATTCAGCTTGCATTGGTTTATTCCATGGCATTGTGCACTCTACATGCAATATCTGTATTATTATGCTCACCATATGATTTAGAGTAGTCTGCAACCAATTTTATGAGTGTGCTACCTAAGCTCATGATGTTACTTTCAGTAACATCAGCTTTGCTACACACTGGAACATAACCGTTTGCAGAACTTAACCAAGTCAATGACAGTTCATCTGCAAAGGGTGCCAGATAGGTTACTGAATTCAGCTTGCATTGGTTTATTCCATGGCATTGTGCACTCTACATGCAATATCTGTACAGTTCCAGATCACCTTTTGTAGTTATATACATGACCTTATCACAAAATACAATGAATAGAAAGTTAAGCATTCAACTCAAAGGAGTGTATTGTTCAATCTTCCTGGAAACCAATATGTGTTAACATGATGTAAACCTTATTATTATAGTCACCATACGATTTAGAATAGTCTGCAACCAATTTTATGAGTGTGCTACCTAAGCTCAAGATGTTACGTTCAGTAACATCAGCTTTTCTACACACTGGAACATTAGCGTTTGCAGAAGTAAACCAAGTCAATGGCAGTTCATATGCAAACGGTGCCAGATAGGTTACTGAATTCAACTTGCATTGGGGTATTCCATGGCATTGTGCACTCTACATGCAATATCTGTACAGTTCCAGATCAACTAGTGTAGTTATATACATGACATCACAAAATACAATGAATTGAAAGTTAAGCATTCAACTCAAAGGAGTGTATTGTTCAATTTCGCTGTTAACCAATATGTGCTAACATGATGTAAACCTTATTATTATACTCACCATATGATTTAGAGTAGTCTGCAACCAATTTTATGAGTGTGCTACCTATGCTCCAGATGTTAATTTCAGTAACATCACCTTTTCTGCACAGTGGAACATTAGGGTTTGCAGAAGTAAACAAAGTCAAAGTCTGTTCCACAGTATAGAGCATCAGATAGGTTAGTCAATTCAGCTTGCATTGGTGTATTCCAGCTCAATGAGCTCTCTACATGCAATACCTATACATTTGCAGATCACCTTGTGCAGTTATATACACAAACCTATCACAAATTGCATTGAATACAAAGCAAAGCACACATCTCAATGAAGTGTACAGTTCAATTTTGCTGAAAACCAGTATGTGCTAACATGATGTAAACCTTATTATTATGCTCACCATATGATTTAGAGTAGTCTGCAACCAATTTTATGAGTGTGCTACCTAAGCTCAAGATGTTACTTTCAGTAACATCAGCTTTTCTACACACTGGAACATAACCGTTTGCAGAACTTAACCAAGTCAATGACAGTTCATCTGCAAAGGGTGCCAGATAGGTTACTGAATTCAGCTTGCATTGGTTTATTCCATGGCATTGTGCACTCTACATGCAATATCTGTACAGTTCCAGATCACCTTTTGTAGTTATATACATGACCTTATCACAAAATACAATGAATAGAAAGTTAAGCATTCAACTCAAAGGAGTGTATTGTTCAATCTTCCTGGAAACCAATATGTGTTAACATGATGTAAACCTTATTATTATAGTCACCATACGATTTAGAATAGTCTGCAACCAATTTTATGTGTGTGCTACCTAAGCTCAAGATGTTACGTTCAGTAACATCAGCTTTTCTACACACTGGAACATTAGCGTTTGCAGAATTAAACCAAGTCAATGGCAGTTCATATGCAAACGGTGCCAGATAGGTTACTGAATTCAACTTGCATTGGGGTATTCCATGGCATTGTGCACTCTACATGCAATATCTGTACAGTTCCAAATCACCTTTTGTAGTTATATACATGACCTTATCACAAAATACAATGAATAGAAAGTTAAGCATTCAACTCAAAGGAGTGTATTGTTCAATCTTCCTGGAAACCAATATGTGTTAACATGATGTAAACCTTATTATTATACTCACCATACTATTTAGAATAGTCTGCAACCAATTTTATGAGTGTGCTACCTAAGCTCAAGATGTTACGTTCAGTAACATCAGCTTTTCTACACACTGGAACATTAGCGTTTGCAGAAGTAAACCAAGTCAATGGCAGTTCATATGCAAAGGGTGCCAGATAGGTTACTGAATTCAACTTGCATTGGGGTATTCCATGTCACAGAGCAATCGACATGCAATATCTAGACAGTTCTGGCTCACCTTGTGTAGTTATATACACAAACTTATCAGAAAATGCATTGAATAGAAAGCAAAGCATTTAACTCAATGAAGTGTCCTGTTCAATTTTGCTGAAAACCAGTATGTGCTAACATGATGTAAACCTTATTATTATACTCACCATATGATTTAGAGTAGTCTGCAACCAATTTTATGAGTGTGCTAGTTAGCACCAGAAGTTGCTTTCAGGAACAGCAAGCTTTCTCCACACGAACATTACCGTTTGCAGAAGTAAACAAAGTCAAAGACTGTTCCACAGTATAGAGCATCAGATAGGTTAGTGAATTCAGCTTGCATTGGTGTATTCCAGCTCAATGAGCTCTCTACATGCAATAGCTAGACATTTGCAGATCACCTTGTGCAGTTATATACACAAACCTATCACAAATTGCATTGAATACAAAGCAAAGCACACAACTCAATGAAGTGTACAGTTCAATTTTGCTGAAAACCAGTATGTGCTAACATGATGTAAACCTTATTATTATACTCACCATATGATTTAGAGTAGTCTGCAACCAATTTTATGAGTGTGCTACCTAAGCTCAAGATGTTACTTTAGGTAACATCAGCTTTTCTACACACTGGAACATTAGCGTTTGCAGAAGTAAACCAAGTCAATGGCAGTTCATATGCAAAGGGTGCCAGATAGGTTACTGAATTCAGCTTGCATTGGGGTATTCCATGGCATTGTGCACTCTACATGCAGTATCTGTACAGTTCCAGATCACCTTGTGTAGTTATATACATGACCTTATCACAAAATACAATGAATAGTAAGTTAAGCATTCAACTCAAAGGAGTGTATTGTTCAATCTTCCTGGAAACCAATATGTGTTAACATGATGTAAACCTTATTATTATACTCACCATACGATTTAGAATAGTCTGCAACCAATTTTATGAGTGTGCTACCTAAGCTCAAGATGTTACGTTCAGTAACATCAGCTTTTCTACAGCCTGGAACATTAGCGTTTGCAGAAGTAAACCAAGGCAATGGCAGTTCATATGCAAAGGGTGCCAGATAGGTTACTGAATTCAACTTGCATTGGGGTATTCCATGGCATTGTGCACTCTACATGCAATATCTGTACAGTTCCAGATCACCCTGTGTAGTTATATACTTGACCTTATCACAAAATACAATGAATAGAAAGTTAAGCATTCAACTCAAAGGAGTGTATTGTTCAATCTTCCTGGAAACCAATATGTGTTAACATCATGTAAACATTATTATTATACTCACCATATGATTTAGAGTAGTCTGCAACCAATTTTATGAGTGTGCTACCTATGCTCCAGATGTTAATTTCAGTAACATCACCTTTTCTGCACAGTGGAACATTAGGGTTTGCAGAAGTAAACAAAGTCAAAGACTGTTCCACAGTATAGAGCATCAGATAGGTTATGGAATTCCAGCTTGCATTGGTGTATTCCAGCTCAATGAGCTCTCTACATGCAATACCTAGACATTTGCAGATCACCTTGTACAGTTATATACACAAACCTATCACAAATTGCATTGAATACAAAGCAAAGCACCCAACTCAATGAAGTGTACAGTTCAATTTTGCTGGAAACCAATATGTGTTAAGATGTTGTAAACGTTATTATTATACTCACCATACGATTTAGAGTAGTCTGCAACCAATTTTATGAGTGTGCTACCTAAGCTCAAGATGTTACTTTAGGTAACATCAGCTTTTCTACACACTGGAACATTAGCGTTTGCAGAAGTAAACCAAGTCAATGGCAGTTCATCTGCAAAGGGTGCTAGATAGTTTACTGAATTCAACTTGCATTGGGGTATTCCATGTCACAGAGCAATCTACATGCAATATCTAGACAGTTCTGGCTCACCTTGTGTAGTTATATACACAAACTTATCAGAAAATGCATTGAATAGAAAGCAAAGCATTTAACTCAATGAAGTGTCCTGTTCAATTTTGCTGAAAACCAGTATGTGCTAACATGATGTAAACCTTATTATTATACTCACCATAAGATTTAGAGTAGTCTGCAACCAATTTTATGAGTGTGCTAGTTAGCACCAGAAGTTGCTTTCAGGAACAGCAAGCTTTCTCCACACGAACATTAGCGTTTGCAGAAGTAAACAAAGTCAAAGACTGTTCCACAGTATAGAGCATCAGATAGGTTAGTGAATTCAGCTTGCATTGGTGTATTCCAGCTCAATGAGCTCTCTACATGCAATACCTAGACATTTGCAGATCACCTTGTGCAGTTATATACACAAACCTATCACAAATTGCATTGAATACAAAGCAAAGCACACAACTCAATGAAGTGTACAGTTCAATTTTGCTGAAAACCAGTATGTGCTAACATGATGTAAACCTTATTATTATACTCACCATATGATTTAGAGTAGTCTGCAACCAATTTTATGAGTGTGCTACCTAAGCTCAAGATGTTACTTTAGGTAACATCAGCTTTTCTACACACTGGAACATTAGCGTTTGCAGAAGTAAACCAAGTCAACGGCAGTTCATATGCAAAGGGTGCCAGATAGGTTACTGAATTCAGCTTGCATTGGGGTATTCCATGGCATTGTGCACTCTACATGCAATATCTGTACAGTTCCAGATCACCTTGTGTAGTTATATACATGACCTTATCACAAAATACAATGAATAGAAAGTTAAGCATTCAACTCAAAGGAGTGTATTGTTCAATCTTCCTGGAAACCAATATGTGTTAACATGATGTAAACCTTATTATTATACTCACCATACGATTTAGAATAGTCTGCAACCAATTTTATGAGTGTGCTACCTAAGCTCAAGATGTTACGTTCAGTAACATCAGCTTTTCTACAGCCTGGAACATTAGCGTTTGCAGAAGTAAACCAAGGCAATGGCAGTTCATATGCAAAGGGTGCCAGATAGGTTACTGAATTCAACTTGCATTGGGGTATTCCATGGCATTGTGCACTCTACATGCAATATCTGTACAGTTCCAGATCAACTAGTGTAGTTATATACATGACATCACAAAATACAATGAATTGAAAGTTAAGCATTCAACTCAAAGGAGTGTATTGTTCAATTTCGCTGGAAACCAATATGTGCTAACATGATGTAAACCTTATTATTATACTCACCATCTGATTTAGAGTAGTCTGCAACCAATTTTATGAGTGTGCTACCTAAGCTCAAGATGTTACTTTCAGTAACATCAGCTTTTCTACACACTGGAACATAACCGTTTGCAGAACTTAACCAAGTCAATGACAGTTCATCTGCAAAGGGTGCCAGATAGGTTACTGAATTCAGCTTGCATTGGTTTATTCCATGGCATTGTGCACTCTACATGCAATATCTGTACAGTTCCAGATCACCTTTTGTAGTTATATACATGACCTTATCACAAAATACAATGAATAGAAAGTTAAGCATTCAACTCAAAGGAGTGTATTGTTCAATCTTCCTGGAAACCAATATGTGTTAACATGATGTAAACCTTATTATTATAGTCACCATACGATTTAGAATAGTCTGCAACCAATTTTATGTGTGTGCTACCTAAGCTCAAGATGTTACGTTCAGTAACATCAGCTTTTCTACACACTGGAACATTAGCGTTTGCAGAATTAAACCAAGTCAATGGCAGTTCATATGCAAACGGTGCCAGAGAGGTTACTGAATTCAACTTGCATTGGGGTATTCCATGGCATTGTGCACTCTACATGCAATATCTGTACAGTTCCAAATCACCTTTTGTAGTTATATACATGACCTTATCACAAAATACAATGAATGGAAAGTTAAGCATTCAAATCAAAGGAGTGTATTGTTCAATCTTCCTGGAAACCAATATGTGTTAACATGATGTAAACCTTATTATTATACTCACCATACTATTTAGAATAGTCTGCAACCAATTTTATGAGTGTGCTACCTAAGCTCAAGATGTTACGTTCAGTAACATCAGCTTTTCTACACACTGGAACATTAGCGTTTGCAGAAGTAAACCAAGTCAATGGCAGTTCATATGCAAAGGGTGCCAGATAGGTTACTGAATTCAACTTGCATTGGGGTATTCCATGTCACAGAGCAATCGACATGCAATATCTAGACAGTTCTGGCTCACCTTGTGTAGTTATATACACAAACTTATCAGAAAATGCATTGAATAGAAAGCAAAGCATTTAACTCAATGAAGTGTCCTGTTCAATTTTGCTGAAAACCAGTATGTGCTAACATGATGTAAACCTTATTATTATACTCACCATATGATTTAGAGTAGTCTGCAACCAATTTTATGAGTGTGCTAGTTAGCACCAGAAGTTGCTTTCAGGAACAGCAAGCTTTCTCCACACGAACATTAGCGTTTGCAGAAGTAAACAAAGTCAAAGACTGTTCCACAGTATAGAGCATCAGATAGGTTAGTGAATTCAGCTTGCATTGGTGTATTCCAGCTCAATGAGCTCTCTACATGCAATAGCTAGACATTTGCAGATCACCTTGTGCAGTTATATACACAAACCTATCACAAATTGCATTGAATACAAAGCAAAGCACAAAACTCAATGAAGTGTACAGTTCAATTTTGCTGAAAACCAGTATGTGCTAACATGATGTAAACCTTATTATTATACTCACCATATGATTTAGAGTAGTCTGCAACCAATTTTATGAGTGTGCTACCTAAGCTCAAGATGTTACTTTAGGTAACATCAGCTTTTCTACACACTGGAACATTAGCGTTTGCAGAAGTAAACCAAGTCAATGGCAGTTCATATGCAAAGGGTGCCAGATAGGTTACTGAATTCAGCTTGCATTGGGGTATTCCATGGCATTGTGCACTCTACATGCAATATCTGTACAGTTCCAGATCACCTTGTGTAGTTATATACATGACCTTATCACAAAATACAATGAATAGTAAGTTAAGCATTCAACTCAAAGGAGTGTATTGTTCAATCTTCCTGGAAACCAATATGTGTTAACATGATGTAAACCTTATTATTATACTCACCATACGATTTAGAATAGTCTGCAACCAATTTTATGAGTGTGCTACCTAAGCTCAAGATGTTACGTTCAGTAACATCAGCTTTTCTACAGCCTGGAACATTAGCGTTTGCAGAAGTAAACCAAGGCAATGGCAGTTCATATGCAAAGGGTGCCAGATAGGTTACTGAATTCAACTTGCATTGGGGTATTCCATGGCATTGTGCACTCTACATGCAATATCTGTACAGTTCCAGATCAACTAGTGTAGTTATATACATGACATCACAAAATACAATGAATTGAAAGTTAAGCATTCAACTCAAAGGAGTGTATTGTTCAATTTCGCTGGAAACCAATATGTGCTAACATGATGTAAACCTTATTATTATACTCACCATCTGATTTAGAGTAGTCTGCAACCAATTTTATGAGTGTGCTACCTAAGCTCAAGATGTTACTTTCAGTAACATCAGCTTTTCCACACACTGGAACATAACAGTTTGCAGAACTTAACCAAGTCAATGACAGTTCATCTGCAAAGGGTGCCAGATAGGTTACTGAATTCAGCTTGCATTGGTTTATTCCATGGCATTGTGCACTCTACATGCAATATCTGTACAGTTCCAGATCACCTTTTGTAGTTATATACATGACCTTATCACAAAATACAATGAATAGAAAGTTAAGCATTCAACTCAAAGGAGTGTATTGTTCAATCTTCCTGGAAACCAATATGTGTTAACATGATGTAAACCTTATTATTATAGTCACCATACGATTTAGAATAGTCTGCAACCAATTTTATGTGTGTGCTACCTAAGCTCAAGATGTTACGTTAAGTAACATCAGCTTTTCTACACACTGGAACATTAGCGTTTGCAGAATTAAACCAAGTCAATGGCAGTTCATATGCAAACGGTGCCAGAGAGGTTACTGAATTCAACTTGCATTGGGGTATTCCATGGCATTGTGCACTCTACATGCAATATCTGTACAGTTCCAAATCACCTTTTGTAGTTATATACATGACCTTATCACAAAATACAATGAATGGAAAGTTAAGCATTCAAATCAAAGGAGTGTATTGTTCAATCTTCCTGGAAACCAATATGTGTTAACATGATGTAAACCTTATTATTATACTCACCATACTATTTAGAATAGTCTGCAACCAATTTTATGAGTGTGCTACCTAAGCTCAAGATGTTACGTTCAGTAACATCAGCTTTTCTACACACTGGAACATTAGCGTTTGCAGAAGTAAACCAAGTCAATGGCAGTTCATATGCAAAGGGTGCCAGATAGGTTACTGAATTCAACTTGCATTGGGGTATTCCATGTCACAGAGCAATCGACATGCAATATCTAGACAGTTCTGGCTCACCTTGTGTAGTTATATACACAAACTTATCAGAAAATGCATTGAATAGAAAGCAAAGCATTTAACTCAATGAAGTGTCCTGTTCAATTTTGCTGAAAACCAGTATGTGCTAACATGATGTAAACCTTATTATTATACTCACCATATGATTTAGAGTAGTCTGCAACCAATTTTATGAGTGTGCTAGTTAGCACCAGAAGTTGCTTTCAGGAACAGCAAGCTTTCTCCACACGAACATTAGCGTTTGCAGAAGTAAACAAAGTCAAAGACTGTTCCACAGTATAGAGCATCAGATAGGTTAGTGAATTCAGCTTGCATTGGTGTATTCCAGCTCAATGAGCTCTCTACATGCAATAGCTAGACATTTGCAGATCACCTTGTGCAGTTATATACACAAACCTATCACAAATTGCATTGAATACAAAGCAAAGCACACAACTCAATGAAGTGTACAGTTCAATTTTGCTGAAAACCAGTATGTGCTAACATGATGTAAACCTTATTATTATACTCACCATATGATTTAGAGTAGTCTGCAACCAATTTTATGAGTGTGCTACCTAAGCTCAAGATGTTACTTTAGGTAACATCAGCTTTTCTACACACTGGAACATTAGCGTTTGCAGAAGTAAACCAAGTCAATGGCAGTTCATATGCAAAGGGTGCCAGATAGGTTACTGAATTCAGCTTGCATTGGGGTATTCCATGGCATTGTGCACTCTACATGCAATATCTGTACAGTTCCAGATCACCTTGTGTAGTTATATACATGACCTTATCACAAAATACAATGAATAGTAAGTTAAGCATTCAACTCAAAGGAGTGTATTGTTCAATCTTCCTGGAAACCAATATGTGTTAACATGATGTAAACCTTATTATTATACTCACCATACGATTTAGAATAGTCTGCAACAAATTTTATGAGTGTGCTACCTAAGCTCAAGATGTTACGTTCAGTAACATCAGCTTTTCTACAGCCTGGAACATTAGCGTTTGCAGAAGTAAACCAAGGCAATGGCAGTTCATATGCAAAGGGTGCCAGATAGGTTACTGAATTCAACTTGCATTGGGGTATTCCATGGCATTGTGCACTCTACATGCAATATCTGTACAGTTCCAGATCAACTAGTGTAGTTATATACATGACATCACAAAATACAATGAATTGAAAGTTAAGCATTCAACTCAAAGGAGTGTATTGTTCAATTTCGCTGGAAACCAATATGTGCTAACATGATGTAAACCTTATTATTATACTCACCATCTGATTTAGAGTAGTCTGCAACCAATTTTATGAGTGTGCTGCCTAAGCTCAAGATGTTACTTTCAGTAACATCAGCTTTTCCACACACTGGAACATAACAGTTTGCAGAACTTAACCAAGTCAATGACAGTTCATCTGCAAAGGGTGCCAGATAGGTTACTGAATTCAGCTTGCATTGGTTTATTCCATGGCATTGTGCACTCTACATGCAATATCTGTACAGTTCCAGATCACCTTTTGTAGTTATATACATGACCTTATCACAAAATACAATGAATAGAAAGTTAAGCATTCAACTCAAAGGAGTGTATTGTTCAATCTTCCTGGAAACCAATATGTGTTAACATAATGTAAACCTTATTATTATAGTCACCATACGATTTAGAATAGTCTGCAACCAATTTTATGAGTTTGCTACCTAAGCTCAAGATGTTACGTTCAGTACCATCAGCTTTTCTACACACTGGAACATTAGCGTTTGCAGAAGTAAACCAAGTCAATGGCAGTTCATATGCAAAGGGTGCCAGATAGGTTACTGAATTCAACTTGCATTGGGGTATTCCATGGCATTGTGCACTCTGCATGCAATATCTGTACAGTTCCAGATCACCTTTTGTAGTTATATACATGACCTTATCACAAAATACAATGAATGGAAAGTTAAGCATTCAACTCAAAGGAGTGTATTGTTCAATCTTCCTGGAAACCAATATGTGTTAACATGATGTAAACCTTATTATTATACTCACCATACGATTTAGAATAGTCTGCAACCAATTTTATGAGTGTGCTACCTAAGCTCAAGATGTTACGTTCAGTAACATCAGCTTTTCTACACACTGGAACATTAGCGTTTGCAGAAGTAAACCAAGTCAATGGCAGTTCATATGCAAACGGTGCCAGATAGGTTACTGAATTCAACTTGCATTGGGGTATTCCATGGCATTGTGCACTCTACATGCAATATCTGTACAGTTCCAGATCACCCTGTGTAGTTATATACATGACCTTATCACAAAATACAATGAATAGAAAGTTAAGCATTCAACTCAAAGGAGTGTATTGTTCAATCTTCCTGGAAACCAATATGTGTTAACATGATGTAAACCTTATTATTATACTCACCATACGATTTAGAATAGTCTGCAACCAATTTTATGAGTGTGCTACCTAAGCTCAAGATGTTACGTTCAGTAACATCAGCTTTTCTACACACTGGAACATTAGCGTTTGCAGAAGTAAACCAAGTCAATGGCAGTTCATATGCAAACGGTGCCAGATAGGTTACTGAATTCAACTTGCATTGGGGTATTCCATGGCATTGTGCACTCTACATGCAATATCTGTACAGTTCCAGATCACCCTGTGTAGTTATATACTTGACCTTATCACAAAATACAATGAATAGAAAGTTAAGCATTCAACTCAAAGGAGTGTATTGTTCAATCTTCCTGGAAACCAATATGTGTTAACATCATGTAAACATTATTATTATACTCACCATATGATTTAGAGTAGTCTGCAACCAATTTTATGAGTGTGCTACCTATGCTCCAGATGTTAATTTCAGTAACATCACCTTTTCTGCACAGTGGAACATTAGGGTTTGCAGAAGAAAACAAAGTCAAAGACTGTTCCACAGTATAGAGCATCAGATAGGTTATGGAATTCCAGCTTGCATTGGTGTATTCCAGCTCAATGAGCTCTCTACATGCAATACCTAGACATTTGCAGATCACCTTGTACAGTTATATACACAAACCTATCACAAATTGCATTGAATACAAAGCAAAGCACCCAACTCAATGAAGTGTACAGTTCAATTTTGCTGGAAACCAATATGTGTTAAGATGTTGTAAACGTTATTATTATACTCACCATACGATTTAGAGTAGTCTGCAACCAATTTTATGAGTGTGCTACCTAAGCTCAAGATGTTACTTTAGGTAACATCAGCTTTTCTACACACTTGAACATTAGCGTTTGCAGAAGTAAACCAAGTCAATGGCAGTTCATCTGCAAAGGGTGCTAGATAGTTTACTGAATTCAACTTGCATTGGGGTATTCCATGTCACAGAGCAATCTACATGCAATATCTAGACAGTTCTGGCTCACCTTGTGTAGTTATATACACAAACTTATCAGAAAATGCATTGAATAGAAAGCAAAGCATTTAACTCAATGAAGTGTCCTGTTCAATTTTGCTGAAAACCAGTATGTGCTAACATGATGTAAACCTTATTATTATACTCACCATATGATTTAGAGTAGTCTGCAACCAATTTTATGAGTGTGCTAGTTAGCACCAGAAGTTGCTTTCAGGAACAGCAAGCTTTCTCCACACGAACATTAGCGTTTGCAGAAGTAAACAAAGTCAAAGACTGTTCCACAGTATAGAGCATCAGATAGGTTAGTGAATTCAGCTTGCATTGGTGTATTCCAGCTCAATGAGCTCTCTACATGCAATACCTAGACATTTGCAGATCACCTTGTGCAGTTATATACACAAACCTATCACAAACTGCATTGAATACAAAGCAAAGCACACAACTCAATGAAGTGTACAGTTCAATTTTGCTGAAAACCAGTATGTGCTAACATGATGTAAACCTTATTATTATACTCACCATATGATTTAGAGTAGTCTGCAACCAATTTTATGAGTGTGCTACCTAAGCTCAAGATGTTACTTTAGGTAACATCAGCTTTTCTACACACTGGAACATTAGCGTTTGCAGAAGTAAACCAAGTCAACGGCAGTTCATATGCAAAGGGTGCCAGATAGGTTACTGAATTCAGCTTGCATTGGGGTATTCCATGGCATTGTGCACTCTACATGCAATATCTGTACAGTTCCAGATCACCTTGTGTAGTTATATACATGACCTTATCACAAAATACAATGAATAGAAAGTTAAGCATTCAACTCAAAGGAGTGTATTGTTCAATCTTCCTGGAAACCAATATGTGTTAACATGATGTAAACCTTATTATTATACTCACCATACGATTTAGAATAGTCTGCAACCAATTTTATGAGTGTGCTACCTAAGCTCAAGATGTTACGTTCAGTAACATCAGCTTTTCTACAGCCTGGAACATTAGCGTTTGCAGAAGTAAACCAAGGCAATGGCAGTTCATATGCAAAGGGTGCCAGATAGGTTACTGAATTCAACTTGCATTGTGGTATTCCATGGCATTGTGCACTCTACATGCAATATCTGTACAGTTCCAGATCAACTAGTGTAGTTATATACATGACATCACAAAATACAATGAATTGAAAGTTAAGCATTCAACTCAAAGGAGTGTATTGTTCAATTTCGCTGGAAACCAATATGTGCTAACATGATGTAAACCTTATTATTATACTCACCATCTGATTTAGAGTAGTCTGCAACTAATTTTATGAGTGTGCTACCTAAGCTCAAGATGTTACTTTCAGTAACATCAGCTTTTCCACACACTGGAACATAACAGTTTGCAGAACTTAACCAAGTCAATGACAGTTCATCTGCAAAGGGTGCCAGATAGGTTACTGAATTCAGCTTGCATTGGTTTATTCCATGGCATTGTGCACTCTACATGCAATATCTGTACAGTTCCAGATCACCTTTTGTAGTTATATACATGACCTTATCACAAAATACAATGAATAGAAAGTTAAGCATTCAACTCAAAGGAGTGTATTGTTCAATCTTCCTGGAAACCAATATGTGTTAACATAATGTAAACCTTATTATTATAGTCACCATACGATTTAGAATAGTCTGCAACCAATTTTATGAGTGTGCTACCTAAGCTCAAGATGTTACGTTCAGTACCATCAGCTTTTCTACACACTGGAACATTAGCGTTTGCAGAAGTAAACCAAGTCAATGGCAGTTCATATGCAAAGGGTGCCAGATAGGTTACTGAATTCAACTTGCATTGGGGTATTCCATGGCATTGTGCACTCTGCATGCAATATCTGTACAGTTCCAGATCACCTTTTGTAGTTATATACATGACCTTATCACAAAATACAATGAATGGAAAGTTAAGCATTCAACTCAAAGGAGTGTATTGTTCAATCTTCCTGGAAACCAATATGTGTTAACATGATGTAAACCTTATTATTATACTCACCATACGATTTAGAATAGTCTGCAACCAATTTTATGAGTGTGCTACCTAAGCTCAAGATGTTACGTTCAGTAACATCAGCTTTTCTACACACTGGAACATTAGCGTTTGCAGAAGTAAACCAAGTCAATGGCAGTTCATATGCAAACGGTTGCAGATAGGTTACTGAATTCAACTTGCATTGGGGTATTCCATGGCATTGTGCACTCTACATGCAATATCTGTACAGTTCCAGATCACCCTGTGTAGTTATATACTTGACCTTATCACAAAATACAATGAATAGAAAGTTAAGCATTCAACTCAAAGGAGTGTATTGTTCAATCTTCCTGGAAACCAATATGTGTTAACATCATGTAAACATTATTATTATACTCACCATATGATTTAGAGTAGTCTGCAACCAATTTTATGAGTGTGCTACCTATGCTCCAGATGTTAATTTCAGTAACATCACCTTTTCTGCACAGTGGAACATTAGGGTTTGCAGAAGTAAACAAAGTCAAAGACTGTTCCACAGTATAGAGCATCAGATAGGTTATGGAATTCCAGCTTGCATTGGTGTATTCCAGCTCAATGAGCTCTCTACATGCAATACCTAGACATTTGCAGATCACCTTGTACAGTTATATACACAAACCTATCACAAATTGCATTGAATACAAAGCAAAGCACCCAACTCAATGAAGTGTACAGTTCAATTTTGCTGGAAACCAATATGTGTTAAGATGTTGTAAACGTTATTATTATACTCACCATACGATTTAGAGTAGTCTGCAACCAATTTTATGAGTGTGCTACCTAAGCTCAAGATGTTACTTTAGGTAACATCAGCTTTTCTACACACTTGAACATTAGCGTTTGCAGAAGTAAACCAAGTCAATGGCAGTTCATCTGCAAAGGGTGCTAGATAGTTTACTGAATTCAACTTGCATTGGGGTATTCCATATCACAGAGCAATCTACATGCAATATCTAGACAGTTCTGGCTCACCTTGTGTAGTTATATACACAAACTTATCAGAAAATGCATTGAATAGAAAGCAAAGCATTTAACTCAATGAAGTGTCCTGTTCAATTTTGCTGAAAACCAGTATGTGCTAACATGATGTAAACCTTATTATTATACTCACCATATGATTTAGAGTAGTCTGCAACCAATTTTATGAGTGTGCTAGTTAGCACCAGAAGTTGCTTTCAGGAACAGCAAGCTTTCTCCACACGAACATTAGCGTTTGCAGAAGTAAACAAATTCAAAGACTGTTCCACAGTATAGAGCATCAGATAGGTTAGTGAATTCAGCTTGCATTGGTGTATTCCAGCTCAATGAGCTCTCTACATGCAATACCTAGACATTTGCAGATCACCTTGTGCAGTTATATACACAAACCTATCACAAATTGCATTGAATACAAAGCAAAGCACACAACTCAATGAAGTGTACAGTTCAATTTTGCTGAAAACCAGTATGTGCTAACATGATGTAAACCTTATTATTATACTCACCATATGATTTAGAGTAGTCTGCAACCAATTTTATGAGTGTGCTACCTAAGCTCAAGATGTTACTTTAGGTAACATCAGCTTTTCTACACACTGGAACATTAGCGTTTGCAGAAGTAAACCAAGTCAACGGCAGTTCATATGCAAAGGGTGCCAGATAGGTTACTGAATTCAGCTTGCATTGGGGTATTCTATGGCATTGTGCACTCTACATGCAATATCTGTACAGTTCCAGATCACCTTGTGTAGTTATATACATGACCTTATCACAAAATACAATGAATAGAAAGTTAAGCATTCAACTCAAAGGAGTGTATTGTTCAATCTTCCTGGAAACCAATATGTGTTAACATGATGTAAACCTTATTATTATACTCACCATACGATTTAGAATAGTCTGCAACCAATTTTATGAGTGTGCTACCTAAGCTCAAGATGTTACGTTCAGTAACATCAGCTTTTCTACACACTGGAACATTAGCGTTTGCAGAAGTAAACCAAGTCAATGGCAGTTCATATGCAAAGGGTGCCAGATAGGTTACTGAATTCAACTTGCATTGGGGTATTCCATGGCATTGTGCACTCTACATGCAATATCTGTACAGTTCCAGATCAACTAGTGTAGTTATATACATGACATCACAAAATACAATGAATTGAAAGTTAAGCATTCAACTCAAAGGAGTGTATTGTTCAATTTCGCTGGAAACCAATATGTGTTAACATCATGTAAACGTTATTATTATACTCACCATATGATTTAGAGTAGTCTGCAACCAATTTTATGAGTGTGCTACCTATGCTCCAGATGTTAATTTCAGTAACATCACCTTTTCTGCACAGTGGAACATTAGGGTTTGCAGAAGTAAACAAAGTCAAAGACTGTTCCACAGTATAGAGCATCAGATAGGTTAGGGAATTCAGTTTGCATTGGTGTATTCCAGCTCAATGAGCTCTCTACATGCAATACCTAGACATTTGCAGATCACCTTGTGCAGTTATATACACAAACCTATCACAAATTGCATTGAATACAAAGCAAAGCACACAACTCAATGAAGTGTACAGTTCAATTCTGCTGAAAACCAGCATGTGCTAACATGATGTAAACCTTATTATTATACTCCCCATATGATTTAGAGAAGTCTGCAACCAATTTTATGAGTGTGCTACCTATGCTCCAGATGTTAATTTCAGTAACATCACCTTTTCTTCACAGTGGAACATTAGGGTTTGCAGCACAAAAACAAGTCAATGGCTGTTCCACTGGAAAGCGTACCAGGTAGGTTACTGAATTTAGCTTTGATTGGTTTATTCCATAGTATTCAGCACTCTACATGCAATATCTATAAAGTTCCAGATCACCTTGTGTAGTTATATACATGACCTTATCACAAAATACAATGAATAGAAAGTAAAGTATTCAACTCAGTGTATCGTTCAATTTTGCTGAAAACCAATATGTGCTAACATGATGTAAACCTTATTATTATACTCACCATATGATTTAGAGTAGTCTGCAACCAATTTTATGAGTGTGCTACCTAAGCTCAAGATGTTACTTTCAGTAACATCAGCTTTTCTACACACTGGTACATAACCGTTTGCAGAACTTAACCAAGTCAATGACAGTTCATCTGCAAAGGGTGCCAGATAGGTTACTGAATTCAGCTTGCATTGGTTTATTCCATGGCATTGTGCACTCTACATGCAATATCTGTACAGTTCCAGATCACCTTGTGTAGTTATATACATGACCTTATCACAAAATACAATGAATAAAAAGTTAAGCATTCAACTCAAAGGAGTGTATTGTTCAATTTTGCTGGAAACCAATATGTGTTAACATCATGTAAACGTTATTATTATAGTCACCATACGATTTAGAATAGTCTGCAACCAATTTTATGAGTGTGCTACCTAAGCTCAAGATGTTACGTTCAGTAACATCAGCTTTTCTACACACTGGAACATTAGCGTTTGCAGAAGTAAACCAAGTCAATGGCAGTTCATATGCAAACGGTGCCAGATAGGTTACTGAATTCAACTTGCATTGGGGTATTCCATGGCATTGTGCACTCTACATGCAATATCTGTACAGTTCCAGATCACCCTGTGTATTTATATACATGACCTTATCACAAAATACAATGAATAGAAAGTTAAGCATTCAACTCAAAGGAGTGTATTGTTCAATCTTCCTGGAAACCAATATGTGTTAACATGATGTAAACCTTATTATTATACTCACCATATGATTTAGAATAGTCTGCAACCAATTTTATGAGTGTGCTACCTAAGCTCAAGATGTTACGTTCAGTAACATCAGCTTTTCTACACACTGGAACATTAGCGTTTGCAGAAGTAAACCAAGTCAATGGCAGTTCATATGAAAAGGGTGCCAGATAGGTTACTGAATTCAACTTGCATTGGGGTATTCCATGGCATTGTGCACTCTACATGCAATATCTGTACAGTTCCAGATCACCTAGTGTAGTTATATACATGACATCACAAAATACAATGAATTGAAAGTTAAGCATTCAACTCAAAGGAGTGTATTGTTCAATTTCGCTGGAAACCAATATGTGCTAACATGATGTAAACCTTATTATTATACTCACCATATGATTTAGAGTAGTCTGCAACCAATTTTATGAGTGTGCTACCTATGCTCCAGATGTTAATTTCAGTAACATCACCTTTTCTGCACAGTGGAACATTAGGGTTTGCAGAAGTAAACAAAGTCAAAGTCTGTTCCACAGTATAGAGCATCAGATAGGTTAGTCAATTCAGCTTGCATTGGTGTATTCCAGCTCAATGAGCTCTCTACATGCAATACCTATACATTTGCAGATCACCTTGTGCAGTTATATACACAAACCCATCACAAATTGCATTGAATACAAAGCAAAGCACACAACTCAATGAAGTGTACAGTTCAATTTTGCTGAAAACCAGTATGTGCTAACATGATGAAAACCTTATTATTATACTCAGCATACGATTTAGAATAGTCTGCAACCAATTTTATGAGTGTGCTACCTAAGCTCAAGATGTCACGTTCAGTAACATCAGCTTTTCTACACACTGGAACATTAGCGTTTGCAGAAGTAAACCAAGTCAATGGCAGTTCATATGCAAACGGTGCCAGATAGGTTACTGAATTCAACTTGCATTGGGGTATTCCATGGCATTGTGCACTCTACATGCAATATCTGTACAGTTCCAGATCACCTTGTGTAGTTATATACATGACCTTATCACAAAATACAATGAATAAAATGTTAAGCATTCAACTCAAAGGAGTGTATTGTTCAATTTTGCTGGAAACCAATATGTGTTAACATCATGTAAACGTTATTATTATAGTCACCATATGATTTAGAATAGTCTGCAACCAATTTTATGAGTGTGCTACCTAAGCTCAAGATGTTACGTTCAGTAACATCAGCTTTTCTACACACTGGAACATTAGCGTTTGCAGAAGTAAACCAAGTCAATGGCAGTTCATATGCAAAGGGTGCCAGATAGGTTACTGAATTCAACTTGCATTGGGGTATTCCATGGCATTGTGCACTCTGCATGCAATATCTGTACAGTTCCAGATCACCTTTTGTAGTTATATACATGACCTTATCACAAAATACAATGAATGGAAAGTTAAGCATTCAACTCAAAGGAGTGTATTGTTCAATCTTCCTGGAAACCAATATGTGTTAACATGATGTAAACCTTATTATTATACTCACCATACGATTTAGAATAGTCTGCAACCAATTTTATGAGTGTGCTACCTAAGCTCAAGATGTTACGTTCAGTAACATCAGCTTTTCTACACACTGGAACATTAGCGTTTGCAGAAGTAAACCAAGTCAATGGCAGTTCATATGAAAAGGGTGCCAGATAGGTTACTGAATTCAACTTGCATTGGGGTATTCCATGGCATTGTGCACTCTACATGCAATATCTGTACAGTTCCAGATCACCTAGTGTAGTTATATACATGACATCACAAAATACAATGAATTGAAAGTTAAGCATTCAACTCAAAGGAGTGTATTGTTCAATTTCGCTGGAAACCAATATGTGCTAACATGATGTAAACCTTATTATTATACTCACCATATGATTTAGAGTAGTCTGCAACCAATTTTATGAGTGTGCTACCTATGCTCCAGATGTTAATTTCAGTAACATCACCGTTTCTGCACAGTGGAACATTAGGGTTTGCAGAAGTAAACAAAGTCAAAGTCTGTTCCACAGTATAGAGCATCAGATAGGTTAGTCAATTCAGCTTGCATTGGTGTATTCCAGCTCAATGAGCTCTCTACATGCAATACCTATACATTTGCAGATCACCTTGTGCAGTTATATACACAAACCTATCACAAATTGCATTGAATACAAAGCAAAGCACACAACTCAATGAAGTGTACAGTTCAATTTTGCTGAAAACCAGTATGTGCTAACATGATGTAAACCTTATTATTATGCTCACCATATGATTTAGAGTAGTCTGCAACCAATTTTATGAGTGTGCTACCTAAGCTCAAGATGTTACTTTCAGTAACATCAGCTTTTCTACACACTGGAACATAACCGTTTGCAGAACTTAACCAAGTCAATGACAGTTCATCTGCAAAGGGTGCAAGATAGGTTACTGAATTCAACTTGCATTGGGGTATTCCATGGCATTGTGCACTCTACATGCAATATCTGTACAGTTCCAGATCACCTTTTGTAGTTATATACATGACCTTATCACAAAATACAATGAATGGAAAGTTAAGCATTCAACTCAAAGGAGTGTATTGTTCAATCTTCCTGGAAACCAATATGTGTTAACATGATGTAAACCTTATTATTATACTCACCATACGATTTAGAATAGTCTGCAACCAATTTTATGAGTGTGCTACCTAAGCTCAAGATGTTACGTTCAGTAACATCAGCTTTTCTACACACTGGAACATTAGCGTTTGCAGAAGTAAACCAAGTCAATGGCAGTTCATATGCAAAGGGTGCCAGATAGGTTACTGAATTCAACTTGCATTGGGGTATTCCATGGCATTGTGCACTCTACATGCAATATCTGTACAGTTCCAGATCACCTTTTGTAGTTATATACATGACCTTATCACAAAATACAATGAATGGAAAGTTAAGCATTCAACTCAAAGGAGTGTATTGTTCAATCTTCCTGGAAACCAATATGTGTTAACATGATGTAAACCTTATTATTATACTCACCATACGATTTAGAATAGTCTGCAACCAATTTTATGAGTGTGCTACCTAAGCTCAAGATGTTACGTTCAGTAACATCAGCTTTTCTACACACTGGAACATTAGCGTTTGCAGAAGTAAACCAAGTCAATGGCAGTTCATATGCAAACGGTGCCAGATAGGTTACTGAATTCAACTTGCATTGGGGTATTCCATGGCATTGTGCACTCTACATGCAATATCTGTACAGTTCCAGATCACCCTGTGTAGTTATATACATGACCTTATCACAAAATACAATGAATAGAAAGTTAAGCATTCAACTCAAAGGAGTGTATTGTTCAATCTTCCTGGAAACCAATATGTGTTAACATGATGTAAACCTTATTATTATACTCACCATACGATTTAGAATAGTCTGCAACCAATTTTATGAGTGTGCTACCTAAGCTCAAGATGTTACGTTTAGTAACATCAGCTTTTCTACACACTGGAACATTAGCGTTTGCAGAAGTAAACCAAGTCAATGGCAGTTCATTTGTAAAAAGGGTGCCAGATAGGTTACTGAATTCAACTTGCATTGGGGTATTCCATGGCATTGTGCACTCTACATGCAATATCTGTACAGTTCCAGATCACCTAGTGTAGTTATATACATGACATCACAAAATACAATGAATTGAAAGTTAAGCATTCAACTCAAAGGAGTGTATTGTTCAATTTCGCTGGAAACCAATATGTGCTAACATGATGTAAACCTTATTATTATACGCACCATATGATTTAGAGTAGTCTGCAACCAATGTTATGAGTGTGCTACCTATGCTCCAGATGTTAATTTCAGTAACATCACCTTTTCTGCACAGTGGAACATTAGGGTTTGCAGAAGTAAACAATGTCAAAGTCTGTTCCACAGTATAGAGCATGAGATAGGTTAGTCAATTCAGCTTGCATTGGTGTATTCCAGCTCAATGAGCTCTCTACATGCAATACCTATACATTTGCAGATCACCTTGTGCAGTTATATACACAAACCTATCACAAATTGCATTGAATACAAAGCAAAGCACACAACTCAATGAAGTGTACAGTTCAATTTTGCTGAAAACCAGGATGTGCTAACATGATGTAAACCTTATTATTATGCTCACCATATGATTTAGAGTAGTCTGCAACAAATTTTATGAGTGTGCTACCTAAGCTCAAGATGTTACTTTCAGTAACATCAGCTTTTCTACACACTGGAACATAACCGTTTGCAGAACTTAACCAAGTCAATGACAGGTCATCTGCAAAGGGTGCCAGATAGGTTACTGAATTCAGCTTGCATTGGTTTATTCCATGGCATTGTGCACTCTACATGCAATATCTGTACAGTTCCAGATCACCTTTTGTAGTTATATACATGACCTTATCACAAAATACAATGAATGGAAAGTTAAGCATTCAACTCAAAGGAGTGTATTGTTCAATCTTCCTGGAAACCAATATGTGTTAACATGATGTAAACCTTATTATTATACTCACCATACGATTTAGAATAGTCTGCAACCAATTTTATGAGTGTGCTACCTAAGCTCAAGATGTTACGTTCAGTAACATCAGCTTTTCTACACACTGGAACATTAGCGTTTGCAGAAGTAAACCAAGTCAATGGCAGTTCATATGAAAAGGGTGCCAGATAGGTTACTGAATTCAACTTGCATTGGGGTATTCCATGGCATTGTGCACTCTACATGCAATATCTGTACAGTTCCAGATCACCTAGTGTAGTTATATACATGACATCACAAAATACAATGAATTGAAAGTTAAGCATTCAACTCAAAGGAGTGTATTGTTCAATTTCGCTGGAAACCAATATGTGCTAACATGATGTAAACCTTATTATTATACTCACCATATGATTTAGAGTAGTCTGCAACCAATTTTATGAGTGTGCTACCTATGCTCCAGATGTTAATTTCAGTAACATCACCGTTTCTGCACAGTGGAACATTAGGGTTTGCAGAAGTAAACAAAGTCAAAGTCTGTTCCACAGTATAGAGCATCAGATAGGTTAGTCAATTCAGCTTGCATTGGTGTATTCCAGCTCAATGAGCTCTCTACATGCAATACCTATACATTTGCAGATCACCTTGTGCAGTTATATACACAAACCTATCACAAATTGCATTGAATACAAAGCAAAGCACACAACTCAATGAAGTGTACAGTTCAATTTTGCTGAAAACCAGTATGTGCTAACATGATGTAAACCTTATTATTATGCTCACCATATGATTTAGAGTAGTCTGCAACCAATTTTATGAGTGTGCTACCTAAGCTCAAGATGTTACTTTCAGTAACATCAGCTTTTCTACACACTGGAACATAACCGTTTGCAGAACTTAACCAAGTCAATGACAGTTCATCTGCAAAGGGTGCAAGATAGGTTACTGAATTCAACTTGCATTGGGGTATTCCATGGCATTGTGCACTCTACATGCAATATCTGTACAGTTCCAGATCACCTTTTGTAGTTATATACATGACCTTATCACAAAATACAATGAATGGAAAGTTAAGCATTCAACTCAAAGGAGTGTATTGTTCAATCTTCCTGGAAACCAATATGTGTTAACATGATGTAAACCTTATTATTATACTCACCATACGATTTAGAATAGTCTGCAACCAATTTTATGAGTGTGCTACCTAAGCTCAAGATGTTACGTTCAGTAACATCAGCTTTTCTACACACTGGAACATTAGCGTTTGCAGAAGTAAACCAAGTCAATGGCAGTTCATATGCAAACGGTGCCAGATAGGTTACTGAATTCAACTTGCATTGGGGTATTCCATGGCATTGTGCACTCTACATGCAATATCTGTACAGTTCCAGATCACCCTGTGTAGTTATATACATGACCTTATCACAAAATACAATGAATAGAAAGTTAAGCATTCAACTCAAAGGAGTGTATTGTTCATCTTCCTGGAAACCAATATGTGTTAACATGATGTAAACCTTATTATTATACTCACCATACGATTTAGAATAGTCTGCAACCAATTTTATGAGTGTGCTACCTAAGCTCAAGATGTTACGTTCAGTAACATCAGCTTTTCTACACACTGGAACATTAGCGTTTGCAGAAGTAAACCAAGTCAATGGCAGTTCATATGCAAAGGGTGCCAGATAGGTTACTGAATTCAACTTGCATTGGGGTATTCCATGGCATTGTGCACTCTACATGCAATATCTGTACAGTTCCAGATCACCTTTTGTAGTTATATACATGACCTTATCACAAAATACAATGAATGGAAAGTTAAGCATTCAACTCAAAGGAGTGTATTGTTCAATCTTCCTGGAAACCAATATGTGTTAACATGATGTAAACCTTATTATTATACTCACCATACGATTTAGAATAGTCTGCAACCAATTTTATGAGTGTGCTACCTAAGCTCAAGATGTTACGTTCAGTAACATCAGCTTTTCTACACACTGGAACATTAGCGTTTGCAGAAGTAAACCAAGTCAATGGCAGTTCATATGCAAACGGTGCCAGATAGGTTACTGAATTCAACTTGCATTGGGGTATTCCATGGCATTGTGCACTCTACATGCAATATCTGTACAGTTCCAGATCACCCTGTGTAGTTATATACATGACCTTATCACAAAATACAATGAATAGAAAGTTAAGCATTCAACTCAAAGGAGTGTATTGTTCAATCTTCCTGGAAACCAATATGTGTTAACATGATGTAAACCTTATTATTATACTCACCATACGATTTAGAATAGTCTGCAACCAATTTTATGAGTGTGCTACCTAAGCTCAAGATGTTACGTTTAGTAACATCAGCTTTTCTACACACTGGAACATTAGCGTTTGCAGAAGTAAACCAAGTCAATGGCAGTTCATTTGTAAAAAGGGTGCCAGATAGGTTACTGAATTCAACTTGCATTGGGGTATTCCATGGCATTGTGCACTCTACATGCAATATCTGTACAGTTCCAGATCACCTAGTGTAGTTATATACATGACATCACAAAATACAATGAATTGAAAGTTAAGCATTCAACTCAAAGGAGTGTATTGTTCAATTTCGCTGGAAACCAATATGTGCTAACATGATGTAAACCTTATTATTATACGCACCATATGATTTAGAGTAGTCTGCAACCAATGTTATGAGTGTGCTACCTATGCTCCAGATGTTAATTTCAGTAACATCACCTTTTCTGCACAGTGGAACATTAGGGTTTGCAGAAGTAAACAATGTCAAAGTCTGTTCCACAGTATAGAGCATGAGATAGGTTAGTCAATTCAGCTTGCATTGGTGTATTCCAGCTCAATGAGCTCTCTACATGCAATACCTATACATTTGCAGATCACCTTGTGCAGTTATATACACAAACCTATCACAAATTGCATTGAATACAAAGCAAAGCACACAACTCAATGAAGTGTACAGTTCAATTTTGCTGAAAACCAGGATGTGCTAACATGATGTAAACCTTATTATTATGCTCACCATATGATTTAGAGTAGTCTGCAACAAATTTTATGAGTGTGCTACCTAAGCTCAAGATGTTACTTTCAGTAACATCAGCTTTTCTACACACTGGAACATAACCGTTTGCAGAACTTAACCAAGTCAATGACAGGTCATCTGCAAAGGGTGCCAGATAGGTTACTGAATTCAGCTTGCATTGGTTTATTCCATGGCATTGTGCACTCTACATGCAATATCTGTACAGTTCCAGATCACCTTTTGTAGTTATATACATGACCTTATCACAAAATACAATGAATAGAAAGTTAAGCATTCAACTCAAAGGAGTGTATTGTTCAATCTTCCTGGAAACCAATATGTGTTAACAAAATGTAAACCTTATTATTATACTCACCATACGATTTAGAATAGTCTGCAACCAATTTTATGAGTGTGCTACCTAAGCTCAAGATGTTACCTTCAGTAACATCATCTTTTCTACACACTGGAACATTAGTGCTTGCAGAAGTAAAGCAAGTCAATGGCAGTTCATATGCAAACGGTGCCAGATAGGTTACTGAATTCAACTTGCATTGGGGTATTCCATGGCATTGTGCACTCTACATGCAATATCTGTACAGTTCCAGATCACCTTTTGTAGTCATATACATGACCTTATCACAAAATACAATGAATAGAAAGTTAAGCATTCAACTCAAAGGAGTGTATTGTTCAATCTTCCTGGAAACCAATATGTGTTAACATGATGTAAACCTTATTATTATACTCACCATACGATTTAGAATAGTCTGCAACCAATTTTATGAGTGTGCTACCTAAGCTCAAGATGTTACGTTCAGTAACATCAGCTTTTCTACACACTGGAACATTAGCGTTTGCAGAAGTAAACCAAGTCAATGGCAGTTCATATGCAAAGGGTGCCAGATAGGTTACTGAATTCAACTTGCATTGGGGTATTCCATGGCATTGTGCACTCTACATGCAATATCTGTACAGTTCCAAATCACCTTTTGTAGTTATATACATGACCTTATCACAAAATACAATGAATGGAAAGTTAAGCATTCAACTCAAAGGAGTGTATTGTTCAATCTTCCTGGAAACCAATATGTGTTAACATGATGTAAACCTTATTATTATACTCACCATACGATTTAGAATAGTCTGCAACCAATTTTATGAGTGTGCTACCTAAGCTCAAGATGTTACGTTCAGTAACATCAGCTCTTCTACACACTGGAACATTAGCGTTTGCAGAAGTAAACCAAGTCAATGGCAGTTCATATGAAAAGGGTGCCAGATAGGTTACTGAATTCAACTTGCATTGGGGTATTCCATGGCATTGTGCACTCTACATGCAATATCTGTACATTTCCAGATCACCTAGTGTAGTTATATACATGAGATCACAAAATACAATGAATTGAAAGTTAAGCATTCAACTCAAAGGAGTGTATTGTTCAATTTCGCTGGAAACCAATATGTGCTAACATGATGTAAACATTATTATACTCACCATATGATTTAGAGTAGTCTGCAACCAATTTTATGAGTGTGCTACCTATGCTCCAGATGTTAATTTCAGTAACATCACCTTTTCTGCACAGTGGAACATTAGGGTTTGCAGAAGTAAACAAAGTCAAAGTCTGTTCCACAGTATAGAGCATCAGATAGGTTAGTCAATTCAGCTTGCATTGGTGTATTCCAGCTCAATGAGCTCTCTACATGCAATACCTAGACATTTGCAGATCACCTTGTGCAGTTATATACACAAACCTATCACAAATTGCATTGAATACAAAGCAAAGCACACAACTCAATGAAGTGTACAGTTCAATTTTGCTGAAAACCAGTATGTGCTAACATGATGTAAACCTTATTATTATGCTCACCATATGATTTAGAGTAGTCTGCAACCAATTTTATGAGTGTGCTACCTAAGCTCAAGATGTTACTTTCAGTAACATCAGCTTTTCTACACACTGGAACATAACCGTTTGCAGAACTTAACCAAGTCAATGACAGTTCATCTGCAAAGGGTGCCAGATAGGTTACTGAATTCAGCTTGCATTGGTTTATTCCATGGCATTGTGCACTCTACATGCAATATCTGTACAGTTCCAGATCACCTTTTGTAGTTATATACATGACCTTATCACAAAATACAATGAATAGAAAGTTAAGCATTCAACTCAAAGGAGTGTATTGTTCAATCTTCCTGGAAACCAATATGTGTTAAATGATGTAAACCTTATTATTATAGTCACCATACGATTTAGAATAGTCTGCAACCAATTTTATGAGTGTGCTACCTAAGCTCAAGATGTTACGTTCAGTAACATCAGCTTTTCTACACACTGGAACATTAGCGTTTGCAGAAGTAAACCAAGTCAATGGCAGTTCATATGCAAAGGGTGCCAGATAGGTTACATAATTCAACTTGCATTGGGGTATTCCATGGCATTGTGCACTCTACATGCAATATCTGTACAGTTCCAGATCACCTTTTGTAGTTATATACATGACCTTATCACAAAATACAATGAATGGAAAGTTAAGCATTCAACTCAAAGGAGTGTATTGTTCAATCTTCCTGGAAACCAATATGTGTTAACATGATGTAAACCTTATTATTATACTCACCATACGATTTAGAATAGTCTGCAACCAATTTTATGAGTGTGCTACCTAAGCTCAAGATGTTACGTTCAGTAACATCAGCTTTTCTACACACTGGAACATTAGCGTTTGCAGAAGTAAACCAAGTCAATGGCAGTTCATATGCAAACGGTGCCAGATAGGTTACTGAATTAAACTTGCATTGGGGTATTCCATGGCATTGTGCACTCTACATGCAATATCTGTACAGTTCCAGATCACCCTGTGTAGTTATATACATGACCTTATCACAAAATACAATGAATGGAAAGTTAAGCATTCAACTCAAAGGAGTGTATTGTTCAATCTTCCTGGAAACCAATATGTGTTAACATGATGTAAACCTTATTATTATACTCACCATACGATTTAGAATAGTCTGCAAACAATTTTATGAGTGTGCTACCTAAGCTCAAGATGTTACCTTCAGTAACATCATCTTTTCTACACACTGGAACATTAGTGCTTGCAGAAGTAAAGCAAGTCAATGGCAGTTCATATGCAAACGGTGCCAGATAGGTTACTGAATTCAACTTGCATTGGGGTATACCATGGCATTGTGCACTCTACATGCAATATCTGTACAGTTCCAGATCACCTTTTGTAGTCATATACATGACCTTATCACAAAATACAATGAATAGAAAGTTAAGCATTCAACTCAAAGGAGTGTATTGTTCAATCTTCCTGGAAACCAATATGTGTTAACATGATGTAAACCTTATTATTATACTCACCATACGATTTAGAATAGTCTGCAACCAATTTTATGAGTGTGCTACCTAAGCTCAAGATGTTACGTTCAGTAACATCAGCTTTTCTACACACTGGAACATTAGCGTTTGCAGAAGTAAACCAAGTCAATGGCAGTTCATATGCAAAGGGTGCCAGATAGGTTACTGAATTCAACTTGCATTGGGGTATTCCATGGCATTGTGCACTCTACATGCAATATCTGTACAGTTCCAAATCACCTTTTGTAGTTATATACATGACCTTATCACAAAATACAACGAATGGAAAGTTAAGCATTCAACTCAAAGGAGTGTATTGTTCAATCTTCCTGGAAACCAATATGTGTTAACATGATGTAAACCTTATTATTATACTCACCATACGATTTAGAATAGTCTGCAACCAATTTTATGAGTGTGCTACCTAAGCTCAAGATGTTACGTTCAGTAACATCAGCTCTTCTACACACTGGAACATTAGCGTTTGCAGAAGTAAACCAAGTCAATGGCAGTTCATATGAAAAGGGTGCCAGATAGGTTACTGAATTCAACTTGCATTGGGGTATTCCATGGCATTGTGCACTCTACATGCAATATCTGTACATTTCCAGATCACCTAGTGTAGTTATATACATGAGATCACAAAATACAATGAATTGAAAGTTAAGCATTCAACTCAAAGGAGTGTATTGTTCAATTTCGCTGGAAACCAATATGTGCTAACATGATGTAAACATTATTATACTCACCATATGATTTAGAGTAGTCTGCAACCAATTTTATGAGTGTGCTACCTATGCTCCAGATGTTAATTTCAGTAACATCACCTTTTCTGCACAGTGGAACATTAGGGTTTGCAGAAGTAAACAAAGTCAAAGTCTGTTCCACAGTATAGAGCATCAGATAGGTTAGTCAATTCAGCTTGCATTGGTGTATTCCAGCTCAATGAGCTCTCTACATGCAATACCTAGACATTTGCAGATCACCTTGTGCAGTTATATACACAAACCTATCACAAATTGCATTGAATACAAAGCAAAGCACACAACTCAATGAAGTGTACAGTTCAATTTTGCTGAAAACAGGTATGTGCTAACATGATGTAAACCTTATTATTATGCTCACCATATGATTTAGAGTAGTCTGCAACCAATTTTATGAGTGTGCTACCTAAGCTCAAGATGTTACTTTCAGTAACATCAGCTTTTCTACACACTGGAACATAACCGTTTGCAGAACTTAACCAAGTCAATGACAGTTCATCTGCAAAGGGTGCCAGATAGGTTACTGAATTCAGCTTGCATTGGTTTATTCCATGGCATTGTGCACTCTACATGCAATATCTGTACAGTTCCAAATCACCTTTTGTAGTTATATACATGACCTTATCACAAAATACAATGAAAGGAAAGTTAAGCATTCAACTCAAAGGAGTGTATTGTTCAATCTTCCTGGAAACCAATATGTGTTAACATGATGTAAACCTTATTATTATAGTCACCATACGATTTAGAATAGTCTGCAACCAATTTTATGAGTGTGCTACCTAAGCTCAAGATGTTACGTTCAGTAACATCAGCTTTTCTACACACTGGAACATTAGCGTTTGCAGAAGTAAACCAAGTCAATGGCAGTTCATATGCAAAGGGTGCCAGATAGGTTACTGAATTCAACTTGCATTGGGGTATTCCATGGCATTGTGCACTCTACATGCAATATCTGTACAGTTCCAGATCACCTTTTGTAGTTATATACATGACCTTATCACAAAATACAATGAATGGAAAGTTAAGCATTCAACTCAAAGGAGTGTATTGTTCAATCTTCCTGGAAACCAATATGTGTTAACATGATGTAAACCTTATTATTATACTCACCATACGATTTAGAATAGTCTGCAACCAATTTTATGAGTGTGCTACCTAAGCTCAAGATGTTACGTTCAGTAACATCAGCTTTTCTACACACTGGAACATTAGCGTTTGCAGAAGTAAACCAAGTCAATGGCAGTTCATATGAAAAGGGTGCCAGATAGGTTACTGAATTCAACTTGCATTGGGGTATTCCATGGCATTGTGCACTCTACATGCAATATCTGTACAGTTCCAGATCACCTAGTGTAGTTATATACATGACATCACAAAATACAATGAATTGAAAGTTAAGCATTCAACTCAAAGGAGTGTATTGTTCAATTTCGCTGGAAACCAATATGTGCTAACATGATGTAAACCTTATTATTATACTCACCATATGATTTAGAGTAGTCTGCAACCAATTTTATGAGTGTGCTACCTATGCTCCAGATGTTAATTTCAGTAACATCACCTTTTCTGCACAGTGGAACATTAGGGTTTGCAGAAGTAAACAAAGTCAAAGTCTGTTCCACAGTATAGAGCATGAGATAGGTTAGTCAATTCAGCTTGCATTGGTGTATTCCAGCTCAATGAGCTCTCTACATGCAATTCCTATACATTTGCAGATCACCTTGTGCAGTTATATACACAAACCTATCACAAATTGCATTGAATACAAAGCAAAGCACACAACTCAATGAAGTGTACAGTTCAATTTTGCTGAAAACCAGGATGTGCTAACATGATGTAAACCTTATTATTATGCTCACCATATGATTTAGAGTAGTCTGCAACAAATTTTATGAGTGTGCTACCTAAGCTCAAGATGTTACGTTCAGTAACATCAGCTTTTCTACACACTGGAACATTAGCGTTTGCAGAAGTAAACCAAGTCAATGGCAGTTCATCTGCAAAGGGTTCCAGATAGGTTACTGAATTCAGCTTGCATTGGTTTATTCCATGGCATTGTGCACTCTACATGCAATATCTGTACAGTTCCAGATCACCTTTTGTAGTTATATACATGACCTTATCACAAAATACAATGAATAGAAAGTTAAGCATTCAACTCAAAGGAGTGTATTGTTCAATCTTCCTGGAAACCAATATGTGTTAACATGATGTAAACCTTATTATTATACTCACCATACGATTTAGAATAGTCTGCAACCAATTTTATGAGTGTGCTACCTAAGCTCAAGATGTTACCTTCAGTAACATCATCTTTTCTACACACTGGAACATTAGTGCTTGCAGAAGTAAAGCAAGTCAATGGCAGTTCATATGCAAACGGTGCCAGATAGGTTACTGAATTCAACTTGCATTGGGGTATTCCATGGCATTGTGCACTCTACATGCAATATCTGTACAGTTCCAGATCACCCTGTGTAGTTATATACATGACCTTATCACAAAATACAATGAATGGAAAGTTAAGCATTCAACTCAAAGGAGTGTATTGTTCAATCTTCCTGGAAACCAATAAGTGTTAACATGATGTAAACCTTATTATTATACTCACCATATGATTTAGAATAGTCTGCAACCAATTTTATGAGTGTGCTACCTAAGCTCAAGATGTTACGTTCAGTAACATCAGCTTTTCTACACACTGGAACATTAGCGTTTGCAGAAGTAAACCAAGTCAATGGCAGTTCATATGCAAAGGGTGCCAGATAGGTTACTGAATTCAACTTGCATTGGGGTATTCCATGGCATTGTGCACTCTACATGCAATATCTGTACAGTTCCAGATCACCCTGTGTAGTTATATACATGACCATATCACAAAATACAATGAATAGAAAGTTAAGCATTCAACTCAAAGGAGTGTATTGTTCAATCTTCCTGGAAACCAATATGTGTTAACATGATGTAAACCTTATTATTATAGTCACCATACGATTTAGAATAGTCTGCAACCAATTTTATGAGTGTGCTACCTAAGCTCAAGATGTTACCTTCAGTAACATCAGCTTTTCTACACACTGGAACATTAGCGTTTGCAGAAGTAAACCAAGTCAATGGCAGTTCATATGCAAACGGTGCCAGATAGGTTACTGAATTCAACTTGCATTGGGGTATTCCATGGCATTGTGCACTCTACATGCAATATCTGTACAGTTCCAGATCACCTTTTGTAGTTATATACATGACCTTATCACAAAATACAATGAATGGAAAGTTAAGCATTCAACTCAAAGGAGTGTATTGTTCAATCTTCCTGGAAACCAATATGTGTTAACATGATGTAAACCTTATTATTATACTCACCATACGATTTAGAATAGTCTGCAACCAATTTTATGAGTGTGCTACCTAAGCTGAAGATGTTACGTTCAGTAACATCACCTTTTCTACACACTGGAACATTAGCGATTGCAGAAGTAAACCAAGTCAATGGCAGTTCATATGCAAACGGTGCCAGATAGGTTACTGAATTCAACTTGCATTGGGGTATTCCATGGCATTGTGCACTCTACATGCAATATCTGTACAGTTCCAGATCACCCTGTGTAGTTATATACATGACCTTATCACAAAATACAATGAATAGTAAGTTAAGCATTCAACTCAAAGGAGTGTATTGTTCAATCTTCCTGGAAAGCAATATGTGTTCACATGATGTAAACCTTATTATTATACTCACCATACGATTTAGAATAGTCTGCAACCAATTTTATGAGTGTGCTACCTAAGCTCAAGATGTTACGTTCAGTAACATCAGCTTTTCTACACACTGGAACATTAGGGTTTGCAGAAGTAAACCAAGTCAATGGCAGTTCATATGAAAAGGGTGCCAGATAGGTTACTGAATTCAACTTGCATTGGGGTATTCCATGGCATTGTGCACTCTACATGCAATATCTATACAGTTCCAGATCACCTAGTGTAGTTATATACATGACATCACAAAATACAATGAATTGAAAGTTAAGCATTCAACTCAAAGGAGTGTATTGTTCAATTTCGCTGGAAACCAATATGTGCTAACATGATGTAAACCTTATTATTATACTCACCATATGATTGAGAGTAGTCTGCAACCAATTTTATGAGTGTGCTACCTATGCTCCAGATGTTAATTTCAGTAACATCACCTTTTCTGCACAGTGGAACATTAGGGTTTGCAGAAGTAAACAAAGTCAAAGTCTGTTCCACAGTATAGAGCATGAGATAGGTTAGTCAATTCAGCTTGCATTGGTGTATTCCAGCTCAATGAGCTCTCTACATGCAATACCTATACATTTGCAGATCACCTTGTGCAGTTATATACACAAATCTATCACAAATTGCATTGAATACAAAGCAAAGCACACAACTCAATGAAGTGTACAGTTCAATTTTGCTGAAAACCAGGATGTGCTAACATGATGTAAACCTTATTATTATGCTCACCATATGATTTAGAGTAGTCTGCAACCAATTTTATGAGTGTGCTACCTAAGCTCAAGATGTTACTTTCAGTAACATCAGCTTTTCTACACACTGGAACATAACCGTTTGCAGAACTTAACCAAGTCAATGACAGTTCATCTGCAAAGGGTGCCAGATAGATTACTGAATTTAGCTTGCATTGGTTTATTCCATGGCATTGTGCACTCTACATGCAATATCTGTACAGTTCCAGATCACCTTTTGTAGTTATATACATGACCTTATCACAAAATACAATGAATAGAAAGTTAAGCATTCAACTCAAAGGAGTGTATTGTTCAATCTTCCTGGAAACCAATATGTGTTAACATGATGTAAACCTTATTATTATAGTCACCATACGATTTAGAATAGTCTGCAACCAATTTTATGAGTGTGCTACCTAAGCTCAAGATGTTACGTTCAGTAACATCAGCTTTTCTACACACTGGAACATTAGCGTTTGCAGAAGTAAACCAAGTCAATGGCAGTTCATATGCAAAGGGTGCCAGATAGGTTACTGAATTCAACTTGCATTGGGGTATTCCATGGCATTGTGCACTCTACATGCAATATCTGTACAGTTCCAGATCACCTTTTCTAGTTATATACATGACCTTATCACAAAATACAATGAATGGAAAGTTAAGCATTCAACTCAAAGGAGTGTATTGTTCAATCTTCCTGGAAACCAATATGTGTTAACATGATGTAAACCATATTATTATACTCACCATACGATTTAGAATAGTCTGCAACCAATTTTATGAGTGTGCTACCTAAGCTCAAGATGTTACGTTCAGTAACATCAGCTTTTCTACACACTGGAACATTAGCGTTTGCAGAAGTAAACCAAGTCAATGGCAGTTCATATGCAAACGGTGCCAGATAGGTTACTGAATTCAACTTGCATTGGGGTATTCCATGGCATTGTGCACTCTACATGCAATATCTGTACAGTTCCAGATCACCCTGTGTAGGTATATACATGACCTTATCACAAAATACAATGAATAGAAAGTTAAGCATTCAACTCAAAGGAGTGTATTGTTCAATCTTCCTTGAAACCAATATGTGTTAACATGATGTAAACCTTATTATTATAGTCACCATACGATTTAGAATAGTCTGCAACCAATTTTATGAGTGTGCTACCTAAGCTCAAGATGTTACGTTCAGTAACATCAGCTTTTCTACACACTGGAACATTAGCGTTTGCAGAAGTAAACCAAGTCAATGGCAGTTCATATGCAAAGGGTGCCAGATAGGTTACTGAATTCAACTTGCATTGGGGTATTCCATGGCATTGTGCACTCTACATGCAATATCTGTACAGTTCCAGATCACCTTTTGTAGTTATATACATGACCTTATCACAAAATACAATGAATGGAAAGTTAAGCATTCAACTCAAAGGAGTGTATTGTTCAATCTTCCTGGAAACCAATATGTGTTAACATGATGTAAACCTTATTATTATACTCACCATACGATTTAGAATAGTCTGCAACCAATTTTATGAGTGTGCTACCTAAGCTCAAGATGTTACGTTCAGTAACATCAGCTTTTCTACACACTGGAACATTAGCGTTTGCAGAAGTAAACCAAGTCAATGGCAATTCATATGCAAACGGTGCCAGATAGGTTACTGACTTCAACTTGCATTGGGGTATTCCATGGCATTGTGCACTCTACATGCAATATCTGTACAGTTCCAGATCACCCTGTGTAGTTATATACATGACCTTATCACAAAATACAATGAATAGAAAGTTAAGCATTCAACTCAAAGGAGTGTATTGTTCAATCTTCCTGGAAACCAATATGTGTTAACATGATGTAAACCTTATTATTATACTCACCATACGATTTAGAATAGTCTGCAACCAATTTTATGAGTGTGCTACCTAAGCTCAAGATGTTACGTTCAGTAACATCAGCTTTTCTACACACTGGAACATTAGCGTTTGCAGAAGTAAACCAAGTCAATGGCAGTTGATATGAAAAGGGTGCCAGATAGGTTACTGAATTCAACTTGCATTGGGGTATTCCATGGCATTGTGCGCTCTACATGCAATATCTGTACAGTTCCAGATCACCTAGTGTAGTTATATACATGACATCACAAAATACAATGAATTGAAAGTTAAGCATTCAACTCAAAGGAGTGTATTGTTCAATTTCGCTGGAAACCAATAGGTGCTAACATGATGTAAACCTTATTATTATACTCACCATATGATTTAGAGTAGTCTGCAACCAGTTTTATGAGTGTGCTACCTATGCTCCAGATGTTAATTTCAGTAACATCACCTTTTCTGCACAGTGGAACATTAGGGTTTGCAGAAGTAAACAAAGTCAAAGTCTGTTCCACAGTATAGAGCATGAGATAGGTTAGTCAATTCAGCTTGCATTGGTGTATTCCAGGTCAATGAGCTCTCTACATGCAATACCTATACATTTGCAGATCACCTTGTGCAGTTATATACACAAACCTATCACAAATTGCATTGAATACAAAGCAAAGCACACAACTCAATGAAGTGTACAGTTCAATTTTGCTGAAAACCAGGATGTGCTAACATGATGTAAACCTTATTATTATGCTCACCATATGATTTAGAGTAGTCTGCAACCAATTTTATGAGTGTGCTACCTAAGCTCAAGATGTTACGTTCAGTAACATCAGCGTTTCTACACACTGGAACATTAGCGTTTGCAGAAGTAAACCAAGTCAATGGCAGTTCAAATGCAAACGGTGCCAGATAGGTTACTGAATTCAACTTGCATTGGGGTATTCCATGGCATTGTGCACTCTACATGCAATATCTGTACAGTTCCAGATCACCCTGTGTAGTTATATACATGACCTTATCACAAAATACAATGAATAGAAAGTTAAGCATTCAACTCAAAGGAGTGTATTGTTCAATCTTCCTGGAAACCAATATGTGTTAACATGATGTAAACCTTATTATTATACTCACCATACGATTTAGAATAGTCTGCAACCAATTTTATGAGTGTGCTACCTAAGCTCAAGATGTTACGTTCAGTAACATCAGCTTTTCTACACACTGGAACATTAGCGTTTGCAGAAGTAAACCAAGTCAATGGCAATTCATATGCAAACGGTGCCAGATAGGTTACTGACTTCAACTTGCATTGGGGTATTCCATGGCATTGTGCACTCTACATGCAATATCTGTACAGTTCCAGATCACCCTGTGTAGTTATATACATGACCTTATCACAAAATACAATGAATAGAAAGTTAAGCATTCAACTCAAAGGAGTGTATTGTTCAATCTTCCTGTAAACCAATATGTGTTAACATGATGTAAACCTTATTATTATACTCACCATACGATTTAGAATAGTCTGCAACCAATTTTATGAGTGTGCTACCTAAGCTCAAGATGTTACGTTCAGTAACATCAGCTTTTCTACACACTGGAACATTAGCGTTTGCAGAAGTAAACCAAGTCAATGGCAATTCATATGCAAACGGTGCCAGATAGGTTACTGACTTCAACTTGCATTGGGGTATTCCATGGCATTGTGCACTCTACATGCAATATCTGTACAGTTCCAGATCACCCTGTGTAGTTATATACATGACCTTATCACAAAATACAATGAATAGAAAGTTAAGCATTCAACTCAAAGGAGTGTATTGTTCAATCTTCCTGGAAACCAATATGTGTTAACATGATGTAAACCTTATTATTATACTCACCATACGATTTAGAATAGTCTGCAACCAATTTTATGAGTGTGCTACCTAAGCTCAAGATGTTACGTTCAGTAACATCAGCTTTTCTACACACTGGAACATTAGCGTTTGCAGAAGTAAACCAAGTCAATGGCAGTTGATATGAAAAGGGTGCCAGATAGGTTACTGAATTCAACTTGCATTGGGGTATTCCATGGCATTGTGCGCTCTACATGCAATATCTGTACAGTTCCAGATCACCTAGTGTAGTTATATACATGACATCACAAAATACAATGAATTGAAAGTTAAGCATTCAACTCAAAGGAGTGTATTGTTCAATTTCGCTGGAAACCAATATGTGCTAACATGATGTAAACCTTATTATTATACTCACCATATGATTTAGAGTAGTCTGCAACCAGTTTTATGAGTGTGCTACCTATGCTCCAGATGTTAATTTCAGTAACATCACCTTTTCTGCACAGTGGAACATTAGGGTTTGCAGAAGTAAACAAAGTCAAAGTCTGTTCCACAGTATAGAGCATGAGATAGGTTAGTCAATTCAGCTTGCATTGGTGTATTCCAGGTCAATGAGCTCTCTACATGCAATACCTATACATTTGCAGATCACCTTGTGCAGTTATATACACAAACCTATCACAAATTGCATTGAATACAAAGCAAAGCACACAACTCAATGAAGTGTACAGTTCAATTTTGCTGAAAACCAGGATGTGCTAACATGATGTAAACCTTATTATTATGCTCACCATATGATTTAGAGTAGTCTGCAACCAATTTTATGAGTGTGCTACCTAAGCTCAAGATGTTACGTTCAGTAACATCAGCGTTTCTACACACTGGAACATTAGCGTTTGCAGAAGTAAACCAAGTCAATGGCAGTTCAAATGCAAACGGTGCCAGATAGGTTACTGAATTCAACTTGCATTGGGGTATTCCATGGCATTGTGCACTCTACATGCAATATCTGCACAGTTCCAGATCACCCTGTGTAGTTATATACATGACCTTATCACAAAATACAATGAATAGAAAGTTAAGCATTCAACTCAAAGGAGTGTATTGTTCAATCTTCCTGGAAACCAATATGTGTTAACATGATGTAAACCTTATTATTATACTCACCATACGATTTAGAATAGTCTGCAACCAATTTTATGAGTGTGCTACCTAAGCTCAAGATGTTACGTTCAGTAACATCAGCTTTTCTAAACACTGGAACATTAGCGTTTGCAGAAGTAAACCAAGTCAATGGCAATTCATATGCAAACGGTGCCAGATAGGTTACTGACTTCAACTTGCATTGGGGTATTCCATGGCATTGTGCACTCTACATGCAATATCTGTACAGTTCCAGATCACCCTGTGTAGTTATATACATGACCTTATCACAAAATACAATGAATAGAAAGTTAAGCATTCAACTCAAAGGAGTGTATTGTTCAATCTTCCTGGAAACCAATATGTGTTAACATGATGTAAACCTTATTATTATACTCACCATACGATTTAGAATAGTCTGCAACCAATTTTATGAGTGTGCTACCTAAGCTCAAGATGTTACGTTCAGTAACATCAGCTTTTCTACACACTGGAACATTAGCGTTTGCAGAAGTAAACCAAGTCAATGGCAGTTGATATGAAAAGGGTGCCAGATAGGTTACTGAATTCAACTTGCATTGGGGTATTCCATGGCATTGTGCGCTCTACATGCAATATCTGTACAGTTCCAGATCACCTAGTGTAGTTATATACATGACATCACAAAATACAATGAATTGAAAGTTAAGCATTCAACTCAAAGGAGTGTATTGTTCAATTTCGCTGGAAACCAATATGTGCTAACATGATGTAAACCTTATTATTATACTCACCATATGATTTAGAGTAGTCTGCAACCAGTTTTATGAGTGTGCTACCTATGCTCCAGATGTTAATTTCAGTAACATCACCTTTTCTGCACAGTGGAACATTAGGGTTTGCAGAAGTAAACAAAGTCAAAGTCTGTTCCACAGTATAGAGCATGAGATAGGTTAGTCAATTCAGCTTGCATTGGTGTATTCCAGGTCAATGAGCTCTCTACATGCAATACCTATACATTTGCAGATCACCTTGTGCAGTTATATACACAAACCTATCACAAATTGCATTGAATACAAAGCAAAGCACACAACTCAATGAAGTGTACAGTTCAATTTTGCTGAAAACCAGGATGTGCTAACATGATGTAAAACTTATTATTATGCTCACCATATGATTTAGAGTAGTCTGCAACCAATTTTATGAGTGTGCTACCTAAGCTCAAGATGTTACTTTCAGTAACATCAGCTTTTCTACACACTGGAACATAACCGTTTGCAGAACTTAACCAAGTCAATGACAGTTCATCTGCAAAGGGTGCCAGATAGGTTACTGAATTCAGCTTGCATTGGTTTATTCCATGGCATTGTGCACTCTACATGCAATATCTGTACAGTTCCAGATCACCTTTTGTAGTTATATACATGACCTTATCACAAAATACAATGAATAGAAAGTTAAGCATTCAACTCAAAGGAGTGTATTGTTCAATCTTCCTGGAAACCAATATGTGTTAACGTGATGTAAACCTTATTATTATACTCACCATACGATTTAGAATAGTCTGCAACCAATTTTATGAGTGTGCTACCTAAGCTCAAGATGTTACCTTCAGTAACATCAGCTTTTCTACACACTGGAACATTAGTGTTTGCAGAAGTAAACCAAGTCAATGGCAGTTCATATGCAAACGGTGCCAGATAGGTTACTGAATTCAACTTGCATTGGGGTATTCCATGGCATTGTGCACTCTACATGCAATATCTGTACAGTTCCAGATCACCCTGTGTAGTTATATACATGACCTTATCACAAAATACAATGAATGGAAAGTTAAGCATTCAACTCAAGGGAGTGTATTGTTCAATCTTCCTGGAAACCAAGATGTGTTAACATGATGTAAACCTTATTATTATACTCACCATACGATTTAGAATAGTCTGCAACCAATTTTATGAGTGTGCTACCTAAGCTCAAGATGTTACGTTCAGTAACATCAGCGTTTCTACACACTGGAACATTAGCGTTTGCAGAAGTAAACCAAGTCAATGGCAGTTCATATGCAAAGGGTGCCAGATAGGTTACTGAATTCAACTTGCATTGGGGTATTCCATGGCATTGTGCACTCTACATGCAATATCTGTACAGTTCCAGATCACCTTTTGTAGTTATATACATGACCTTATCACAAAATACAATGAATGGAAAGTTAAGCATTCAACTCAAAGGAGTGTATTGTTCAATCTTCCTGGAAACCAATATGTGTTAACATGATGTAAACCTTATTATTATAGTCACCATACGATTTAGAATAGTCTGCAACCAATTTTATGAGTGTGCTACCTAAGCTCAAGATGTTACGTTCAGTAACATCAGCTTTTCTACAAACTGGAACATTAGCGTTTGCAGAAGTAAACCAAGTCAATGGCAGTTCATATGCAAACGGTGCCAGATAGGTTACTGAATTCAACTTGCATTGGGGTATTCCATGGCATTGTGCACTCTACATGCAATATTTGTACAGTTCCAGATCACCCTGTGTAGTTATAATCATGACCTTATCACAAAATACAATGAATAGAAAGTTAAGCATTCAACTCAAAGGAGTGTATTGTTCAATCTTCCTGGAAACCAATATGTGTTAACATGATGTAAACCTTATTATTATACTCACCATACGATTTAGAATAGTCTGTAACCAATTTTATGAGTGTGCTACCTAAGCTCAAGATGTTACGTTCAGTAACATCAGCTTTTCTACACACTGGAACATTAGCGTTTGCAGAAGTAAACCAAGTCAATGGCAGTTCATATGCAAAGGGTGCCAGATAGGTTACTGAATTCAACTTGCATTGGGGTATTCCATGGCATTGTGCACTCTACATGCAATATCTGTACAGTTCCAGATCACCTTTTGTAGTTATATACATGACCTTATCACAAAATACAATGAATGGAAAGTTAAGCATTCAACTCAAAGGAGTGTATTGTTCAATCTTCCTGGAAACCAATATGTGTTAACATGATGTAAACCTTATTATTCTACTCACCATACGATTTAGAATAGTCTGCAACCAATTTTATGAGTGTGCTACCTAAGCTCAAGATGTTACGTTCAGTAACATCAGCTTTTCTACACACTGGAACATTAGCGTTTGCAGAAGTAAACCAAGTCAATGGCAGTTCATATGAAAAGGGTGCCAGATAGGTTACTGAATTCAACTTGCATTGGGGTATTCCATGGCATTGTGCACTCTACATGCAATATCTGTACAGTTCCAGATCACCTAGTGTAGTTATATACATGACATCACAAAATACAATGAATTGAAAGTTAAGCATTCAACTCAAAGGAGTGTATTGTTCAATTTCGCTGGAAACCAATATGTGCTAACATGATGTAAACCTTATTATTATACTCACCATATGATTTAGAGTAGTCTGCAACCAATTTTATGAGTGTGCTACCTATGCTCCAGATGTTAATTTCAGTAACATCACCTTTTCTGCACAGTGGAACATTAGGGTTTGCAGAAGTAAACAAAGTCAAAGTCTGTTCCACAGTATAGAGCATGAGATAGGTTATTCAATTCAGCTTGCATTGGTGTATTCCAGCTCAATGAGCTCTCTACATGCAATACCTATACATTTGCAGATCACCTTGTGCAGTTATATACACAAACCTATCACAAATTGCATTGAATACAAAGCAAAGCACACAACTCAATGAAGTGTACAGTTCAATTTTGCTGAAAACCAGGATGTGCTAACATGATGTAAACCTTATTATTATGCTCACCATATGATTTAGAGTAGTCTGCAACCAATTTTATGAGTGTGCTACCTAAGCTCAAGATGTTACTTTCAGTAACATCAGCTTTTCTACACACTGGAACATAACCGTTTGCAGAACTTAACCAAGTCAATGACAGTTCATCTGCAAAGGGTGCCAGATAGGTTACTGAATTCAGCTTGCATTGGTTTATTCCATGGCATTGTGCACTCTACATGCAATATCTGTACAGTTCCAGATCACCTTTTGTAGTTATATACATGACCTTATCACAAAATACAATGAATAGAAAGTTAAGCATTCAACTCAAAGGAGTGTATTGTTCAATCTTCCTGGAATCCAATATGTGTTAACATGATGTAAACCTTATTATTATACTCACCATACGATTTAGAATAGTCTGCAACCAATTTTATGAGTGTGCTACCTAAGCTCAAGATGTTACCTTCAGTAACATCAGCTTTTCTACAAACTGGAACATTAGCGTTTGCAGAAGTAAACCAAGTCAATGGCAGTTCATATGCAAACGGTGCCAGATAGGTTACTGAATTCAACTTGCATTGGGGTATTCCATGGCATTGTGCACTCTACATGCAATATCTGTACAGTTCCAGATCACCCTGTGTAGTTATATACATGACCTTATCACAAAATACAATGAATGGAAAGTTAAGCATTCAACTCAAAGGAGTGTATTGTTCAATCTTCCTGGAAACCAATATGTGTTAACATGATGTAAACCTTATTATTATACACACCATACGATTTAGAATAGTCTGCAACCAATTTTATGAGTGTGCTACCTAAGCTCAAGATGTTCCGTTCAGTAACATCAGCTTTTCTACACACTGGAACATTAGCGTTTGCAGAAGTAAACCAAGTCAATGGCAGTTCATATGCAAAGGGTGCCAGATAGGTTACTGAATTCAACTTGCATTGGGGTATTCCATGGCATTGTGCACTCTACATGCAATATCTGTACAGTTCCAGATCAACTAGTGTAGTTATATACATGACATCACAAAATACAATGAATTGAAAGTTAAGCATTCAACTCAAAGGAGTGTATTGTTCAATTTCGCTGGAAACCAATATGTGCTAACATGATGTAAACCTTATTATTATACTCACCATATGATTTAGAGTAGTCTGCAACCAATTTTATGAGTGTGCTATCTATGCTCCAGATGTTAATTTCAGTAACATCACCTTTTCTGCACAGTGGAACATTAGGGTTTGCAGAAGTAAACAAAGTCAAAGTCTGTTCCACAGTATAGAGCATCAGATAGGTTAGTCAATTCAGCTTGCATTGGTGTATTCCAGCTCAATGAGCTCTCTACATGCAATACCTAGACATTTGCAGATCACCTTGTGCAGTTATATACACAAACCTATCACAAATTGCATTGAATACAAAGCAAAGCACACAACTCAATGAAGTGTACAGTTCAATTTTGCTGAAAACCAGTATGTGCTAACATGATGTAAACCTTATTATTATACTCACCATATGATTTAGAGTAGTCTGCAACCAATTTTATGAGTGTGCTACCTAAGCTCAAGATGTTACTTTCAGTAACATCAGCTTTTCTACACACTGGAACATAACCGTTTGCAGAACTTAACCAAGTCAATGACAGTTCATCTGCAAAGGGTGCCAGATAGGTTACTGAATTCAGCTTGCATTGGTTTATTCCATGGCATTGTGCACTCTACATGAAATATCTGTACAGTTCCAGATCACCTTTTGTAGTTATATACATGACCTTATCACAAAATACAATGAATAGAAAGTTAAGCATTCAACTCAAAGGAGTGTATTGTTCAATCTTCCTGGAAACCAATATGTGCTAACATGATGTAAACCTTATTATTATACTCACCATATGATTTAGAGTAGTCTGCAACCAATTTTATGAGTGTGCTACCTATGCTCCAGATGTTAATTTCAGTAACATCATCTTTTCTGCACAGTGGAACATTAGGGTTTGCAGAAGTAAACAAAGTCAAAGTCTGTTCCACAGTATAGAGCATCAGATAGGTTAGTCAATTCAGCTTGCATTGGTGTATTCCAGCTCAATGAGCTCTCTACATGCAATACCTAGACATTTGCAGATCACCTTGTGCAGTTATATACACAAACCTATCACAAATTGCATTGAATACAAAGCAAAGCACACAACTCAATGAAGTGTACAGTTCAATTTTGCTGAAAACCAGTATGTGCTAACATGATGTAAACCTTATTATTATACTCACCATATGATTTAGAGTAGTCTGCAACCAATTTTATGAGTGTGCTACCTAAGCTCAAGATGTTACTTTCAGTAACATCAGCTTTTCTACACACTGGAACATAACCGTTTGCAGAACTTAACCAAGTCAATGACAGTTCATCTGCAAAGGGTGCCAGATAGGTTACTGAATGCAGCTTGCATTGGTTTATTCCATGGCATTGTGCACTCTACATGCAATATCTGTACAGTTCCAGATCACCTTTTGTAGTTATATACATGACCTTATCACAAAATACAATGAATAGAAAGTTAAGCATTCAACTCAAAGGAGTGTATTGTTCAATCTTCCTGGAAACCAATATGTGTTAACATGATGTAAACCTTATTATTATACTCACCATACGATTTAGAATAGTCTGCAACCAATTTTATGAGTGTGCTACCTCAGCTCAAGATGTTCCGTTCAGTAACATCAGCTTTTCTACACACTGGAACATTAGCGTTTGCAGAAGTAAACCAAGTCAATGGCAGTTCATATGAAAAGGGTGCCAGATAGGTTACTGAATTCAACTTGCATTGGGGTATTCCATGGCATTGTGCACTCTACATGCAATATCTGTACAGTTCCAGATCACCTAGTGTAGTTATATACATGACATCACAAAATACAATGAATTGAAAGTTAAGCATGCAACTCAAAGGAGTGTATTGTCCAATTTTGCTGGAAACCAATATGTGCTAACCTGATGTAAACCTTATTATTATACTCACCATATGATTTAGAGTAGTCTGCAACCAATTTTATGAGTGTGCTACCTATGCTCCAGATGTTAATTTCAGTAACATCACCTTTTCTGCACAGTGGAACATTAGGGTTTGCAGAAGTAAACAAAGTCAAAGTCTGTTCCACAGTATAGAGCATCAGATAGGTTAGTCAATTCAGCTTGCATTGGTGTATTCCAGCTCAATGAGCTCTCTACATGCAATACCTAGACATTTGCAGATCACCTTGTGCAGTTATATACACAAACCTATCACAAATTGCATTGAATACAAAGCAAAGCACACAACTCAATGAAGTGTACAGTTCAATTTTGCTGAAAACCAGTATGTGCTAACATGATGTAAACCTTATTATTATACTCACCATATGATTTAGAGTAGTCTGCAACCAATTTTATGAGTGTGCTACCTAAGCTCAAGATGTTACTTTCAGTAACATCAGCTTTTCTACACACTGGAACATAACCGTTTGCAGAACTTAACCAAGTCAATGACAGTTCATCTGCAAAGGGTGCCAGATAGGTTACTGAATGCAGCTTGCATTGGTTTATTCCATGGCATTGTGCACTCTACATGCAATATCTGTACAGTTCCAGATCACCTTTTGTAGTTATATACATGACCTTATCACAAAATACAATGAATAGAAAGTTAAGCATTCAACTCAAAGGAGTGTATTGTTCAATCTTCCTGGAAACCAATATGTGTTAACATGATGTAAACCTTATTATTATACTCACCATACGATTTAGAATAGTCTGCAACCAATTTTATGAGTGTGCTACCTAAGCTCAAGATGTTCCGTTCAGTAACATCAGCTTTTCTACACACTGGAACATTAGCGTTTGCAGAAGTAAACCAAGTCAATGGCAGTTCATATGAAAAGGGTGCCAGATAGGTTACTGAATTCAACTTGCATTGGGGTATTCCATGGCATTGTGCACTCTACATGCAATATCTGTACAGTTCCAGATCACCTAGTGTAGTTATATACATGACATCACAAAATACAATGAATTGAAAGTTAAGCATTCAACTCAAAGGAGTGTATTGTCCAATTTTGCTGGAAACCAATATGTGCTAACCTGATGTAAACCTTATTATTATACTCACCATATGATTTAGAGTAGTCTGCAACCAATTTTATGAGTGTGCTACCTAAGCTCAAGATGTTACGTTCAGTAACATCAGCTTTTCTACACACTGGAACATAACCGTTTTCAGAACTTAACCAAGTCAATGACAGTTCATCTGCAAAGGGTGCCAGAGAGGTTACTGAATTCAGCTTGCATTGGTTTATTCCATGGCATTGTGCACTCTACATGCAATATCTGTACAGTGCCAGATCACCTTGTGTAGTTATATACATGACCTTATCACAAAATACAATGAATAGAAAGTTAAGCATTCAACTCAAAGGAGTGTATTGTTCAATCTTCCTGGAAACCAATATGTGTTAACATGATGTAAACCTTATTATTATACTCACCATACGATTTAGAATAGTCTGCAGCCAATTTTATGAGTGTGCTACCTAAGCTCAAGATGTTACGTTCAGTAACATCAGCTTTTCTACACACTGGAACATTAGCGTTTGCAGAAGTAAACCAAGTCAATGGCAGTTCATATGCAAAGGGTGCCAGATAGGTTACTGAATTCAACCTGCATTGGGGTATTCCATGGCATTGTGCACTCTACATGCAATATCTGTACAGTTCCAGATCACCTTGTGTAGTTATATACATGACCTTATCACAAAATACAATGAATAGAAAGTTAAGCATTCAACTCAAAGAGGTGTATTGTTCAATTTTGCTGGAAACCAATATGTGTTAACATCATGTAAACGTTATTATTATACTCACCATATGATTTAGAGTAGTCTGCAACCAATTTTATGAGTGTGCTACCTATGCTCCAGATGTTAATTTCAGTAACATCACCTTTTCTGCACAGTGGAACATTAGGTTTGCAGAAGTAAACAAAGTCAAAGACTGTTCCACAGTATAGAGCATCAGATAGGTTAGGGAATTCAGCTTGCATTGGTGTATTCCAGCTCAATGAGCTCTCTACATGCAATACCTAGACATTTGCAGATCACCTTGTGCAGTTATATACACAAACCTATCACAAATTGCATTGAATACAAAGCAAAGCACACAACTCAATGAAGTGTCCAGTTCAATTTTGCTGAAAACCAGTATGTGCTAACATGATGTAAACCTTATTATTATACTCACCATACGATTTAGAGTAGTCTGCAACCAATTTTATGAGTGTGCTACCTAAGCTCAAGATGTTACTTTCAGTAACATCAGCTTTTCTACACACTGGAACATAACCGTTTTCAGAACTTAACCAAGTCAATGACAGTTCATCTGCAAAGGGTGCCAGAGAGGTTACTGAATTCAGCTTGCATTGGTTTATTCCATGGCATTGTGCACTCTACATGCAATATCTGTACAGTGCCAGATCACCTTGTGTAGTTATATACATGACCTTATCACAAAATACAATGAATAGAAAGTTAAGCATTCAACTCAAAGGAGTGTATTGTTCAATCTTCCTGGAAACCAATATGTGTTAACATGATGTAAACCTTATTATTATACTCACCATACGATTTAGAATAGTCTGCAACCAATTTTATGAGTGTGCTACCTAAGCTCAAGATGTTACGTTCAGTAACATCAGCTTTTCTACACACTGGAACATTAGCGTTTGCAGAAGTAAACCAAGTCAATGGCAGTTCATATGCAAAGGGTGCCAGATAGGTTACTGAATTCAACCTGCATTGGGGTATTCCATGGCATTGTGCACTCTACATGCAATATCTGTACAGTTCCAGATCACCTTGTGTAGTTATATACATGACCTTATCACAAAATACAATGAATAGAAAGTTAAGCATTCAACTCAAAGGAGTGTATTGTTCAATTTTGCTGGAAACCAATATGTGTTAACATCATGTAAACGTTATTATTATACTCACCATATGATTTAGAGTAGTGTGCAACCAATTTTATGAGTGTGCTACCTATGCTCCAGATGTTAATTTCAGTAACATCACCTTTTCTGCACAGTGGAACATTAGGTTTGCAGAAGTAAACAAAGTCAAAGACTGTTCCACAGTATAGAGCATCAGATAGGTTAGGGAATTCAGCTTGCATTGGTGTATTCCAGCTCAATGAGCTCTCTACATGCAATACCTAGACATTTGCAGATCACCTTGTGCAGTTATATACACAAGCCTATCACAAATTGCATTGAATACAAAGCAAAGCACACAACTCAATGAAGTGTACAGTTCAATTTTGCTGAAAACCAGTATGAGCTAACATGATGTAAACCTTATTATTATACTCACCATACGATTTAGAGTAGTCTGCAACCAATTTTATGAGTGTGCTACCTAAGCTCAAGATGTTACTTTCAGTAACATCAGCTTTTCTACACACTGGAACATAACCGTTTGCAGAACTTAACCAAGTCAATGACAGTTCATCTGCAAAGGGTGCCAGATAGGTTACTGAATTCAGCTTGCATAGGTTTATTCCATGGCATTGTGCACTCTACATGCAATATCTGTACAGTTCCAGATCACCTAGTGCAGTTATATACACAAACCTATCACAAATTGCATTGAGTACAAAGCAAAGCACCCAACTCAATGAAGTGTCCAGTTCAATTTTGCTGAAAACCAGTATGAGCTAACATGATGTAAACCTTATTATTATACTCACCATACGATTTAGAGTAGTCTGCAACCAATTTTATGAGTGTGCTACCTAAGCTCAAGATGTTACTTTCAGTAACATCAGCTTTTCTACACACTGGAACATAACCGTTTGCAGAACTTAACCAAGTCAATGACAGTTCATCTGCAAAGGGTGCCAGATAGGTTACTGAATTCAGCTTGCATTGGTTTATTCCATGGCATTGTGCACTCTACATGCAATATCTGTACAGTTCCAGATCACCTTTTGTAGTTATATACATGACCTTATCACAAAATACAATGAATAGAAAGTTAAGCATTCAACTCAAAGGAGTGTATTGTTCAATCTTCCTGGAAACCAATATGTGTTAACATGAAGTAAGCCTTATTATTATACTCACCATACGATTTAGAATAGTCTGCAACCAATTTTATCAGTGTGCTACCTAAGCTCAAGATGTTACGTTCAGTAACATCAGCTTTTCTACACACTGGAACATTAGCGTTTGCAGAAGTAAACCAAGTCAATGGCAGTTCATATGCAAAGGGTGCCAGATAGGTTACTGAATTCAGCTTGCACTGGGGTATTCCATGGCATTGTGCACTCTACATGCAATATCTGTACAGTTCCAGATCACCTAGTGCAGTTATATACACAAACCTATCACAAATTGCATTGAGTACAAAGCAAAGCACCCCTCAATGAAGTGTCCAGTTCAATTTTGCTGAAAACCAGTATGTGCTAACATGATGTAAACCTTATTATTATACTCACCATATGATTTAGAGAAGTCTGCAACCAATTTTATGAGTGTGCTACCTATGCTCCAGATGTTAATTTCAGTAACATCACCTTTTCTTCACAGTGAAACATTAGGGTTTGCAGCACAAAACCAAGTCAATGGCTGTTCCACTGGAAAGCGTACCAGGTAGGTTACTGAATTCAGCTTTGATTGGTTTATTCCATAGTATTCAGCACTCTACATGCAATATCTACACAGTTCCAGATCACCTTGTGTAGTTATATACATGACCTTATCACAAAATACAATGAATAGAAAGTAAAGCATTCAACTCAAAGGAGTGTATCGTTCAATTTTGCTGAAAACCAATATGTGCTAACATGATGTAAACCTTATTATTATGCTCACCATATGATTTAGAGTAGTCTGCAACCAATTTTATGAGTGTGCTACTTAAGCACCAGAAGTTACTTTCAGGAACATCAAGCTTTCTGCACAGTGGAACATTAGGGTTTGCAGAAGTAAACAAAGTCAAAGACTGTTCCACAGTATAGAGCATCAGATAGGTTAGTGAATTCAGCTTGCATTGGTGTATTCCAGCTCAATGAGCTCTCTACATGCAATTCCTAGACATTTGCAGATCACCTTGTGCAGTTATATACACAAACCTATCACAAATTGCATTGAATACAAAGCAAAGCACCCAACTGAATGAAGTGTACAGTTCAATTTTGCTGGAAACCAATATGTGTTAAGATGTTGTAAACGTTATTATTATACTCACCATACGACTTAGAGTAGTCTGCAACCAATTTTATGAGTGTGCTACCTAAGCTCAAGATGTTACTTTAGGTAACATCAGCTTTTCTACAGACTGGAACATTAGCGTTTGCAGAAGTAAACCAAGGCAATGGCAGTTCATCTGCAAATGGTGCTAGATAGCTTACGGAATTCAACTTGCATTGGGGTATTCCATGTCACAGAGCAATCTACATGCAATATCTAGCCAGTGGTGGCTCACCTTGTGTAGTTATATACACAAACTTATCAGAAAAAGCATTGAATAGAAAGCAAAGCATTTAACTCAATGAAGTGTCCTGTTCAATTTTGCTGAAAACAAGTATGTGCTAACATGATGTAAACCTTATTATTATACTCAGCATATGATTTAGAGTAGTCTGCAAGCAATTTTATGAGTGTGCTAGTTAGCACCAGAGGTTGCTTTCAGGAACAGCAAGCTTTCTCCACACGAACATTAGCGTTTGCAGAAGTAAACAAAGTCAAAGACTGTTCCACAGTATAGAGCATCAGATAGGTTAGTGAATTCAGCTTGCATTGGTGTATTCCAGCTCAATGAGCTCTCTACATGCAATACCTAGACATTTGCAGATCACCTTGTGCAGTTATATACACAAACCTATCACAAATTGCATTGAATACAAAGCAAAGCACACAACTCAATGAAGTGTACAGTTCAATTTTGCTGAAAACCAGTATGTGCTAACATGATGTAAACCTTATTATTATACTCACCATACGATTTAGAGTAGTCTGCAACCAATTTTATGAGTGTGCTATCTAAGCTCAAGATGTTACTTTCAGTAACATCAGCTTTTCTACACACTGGAACATAACCGTTTTCAGAACTTAACCAAGTCAATGACAGTTCATCTGCAAAGGGTGCCAGAGAGGTTACTGAATTCAGCTTGCATTGGTTTATTCCATGGCATTGTGCACTCTACATGCAATATCTGTACAGTGCCAGATCACCTTGTGTAGTTATATACATGACCTTATCACAAAATACAATGAATAGAAAGTTAAGCATTCAACTCAAAGGAGTGTATTGTTCAATCTTCCTGGAAACCAATATGTGTTAACATGATGTAAACCTTATTATTATACTCACCATACGATTTAGAATAGTCTGCAACCAATTTTATGAGTGTGCTACCTAAGCTCAAGATGTTACGTTCAGTAACATCAGCTTTTCTACAGACTGGAACATTAGCGTTTGCAGAAGTAAACCAAGTCAATGGCAGTTCATATGCAAAGGGTGCCAGATAGGTTACTGAATTCAACCTGCATTGGGGTATTCCATGGCATTGTGCACTCTACATGCAATATCTGTACAGTTCCAGATCACCTTGTGTAGTTATATACATGACCTTATCACAAAATACAATGAATAGAAAGTTAAGCATTCAACTCAAAGGAGTGTATTGTTCAATTTTGCTGGAAACCAATATGTGTTAACATCATGTAAACGTTATTATTATACTCACCATATGATTTAGAGTAGTGTGCAACCAATTTTATGAGTGTGCTACCTATGCTCCAGATGTTAATTTCAGTAACATCACCTTTTCTGCACAGTGGAACATTAGGTTTGCAGAAGTAAACAAAGTCAAAGACTGTTCCACAGTATAGAGCATCAGATAGGTTAGGGAATTCAGCTTGCATTGGTGTATTCCAGCTCAATGAGCTCTCTACATGCAATACCTAGACATTTGCAGATCACCTTGTGCAGTTATATACACAAGCCTATCACAAATTGCATTGAATACAAAGCAAAGCACACAACTCAATGAAGTGTACAGTTCAATTTTGCTGAAAACCAGTATGAGCTAACATGATGTAAACCTTATTATTATACTCACCATACGATTTAGAGTAGTCTGCAACCAATTTTATGAGTGTGCTACCTAAGCTCAAGATGTTACTTTCAGTAACATCAGCTTTTCTACACACTGGAACATAACCGTTTGCAGAACTTAACCAAGTCAATGACAGTTCATCTGCAAAGGGTGCCAGATAGGTTACTGAATTCAGCTTGCATAGGTTTATTCCATGGCATTGTGCACTCTACATGCAATATCTGTACAGTTCCAGATCACCTAGTGCAGTTATATACACAAACCTATCACAAATTGCATTGAGTACAAAGCAAAGCACCCAACTCAATGAAGTGTCCAGTTCAATTTTGCTGAAAACCAGTATGAGCTAACATGATGTAAACCTTATTATTATACTCACCATACGATTTAGAGTAGTCTGCAACCAATTTTATGAGTGTGCTACCTAAGCTCAAGATGTTACTTTCAGTAACATCAGCTTTTCTACACACTGGAACATAACCGTTTGCAGAACTTAACCAAGTCAATGACAGTTCATCTGCAAAGGGTGCCAGATAGGTTACTGAATTCAGCTTGCATTGGTTTATTCCATGGCATTGTGCACTCTACATGCAATATCTGTACAGTTCCAGATCACCTTTTGTAGTTATATACATGACCTTATCACAAAATACAATGAATTGAAAGTTAAGCATTCAACTCAAAGGAGTGTATTGTTCAATTTCGCTGGAAACCAATATGTGCTAACATGATGTAAACCTTATTATTATACTCACCATATGATTTAGAGTAGTCTGCAACCAATTTTATGAGTGTGCTACCTATGCTCCAGATGTTAATTTCAGTAACATCACCGTTTCTGCACAGTGGAACATTAGGGTTTGCAGAAGTAAACAAAGTCAAAGTCTGTTCCACAGTATAGAGCATCAGATAGGTTAGTCAATTCAGCTTGCATTGGTGTATTCCAGCTCAATGAGCTCTCTACATGCAATACCTAGACATTTGCAGATCACCTTGTGCAGTTATATACACCAACCTATCACAAATTGCATTGAATACAAAGCAAAGCACACAACTCAATGAAGTGTACAGTTCAATTTTGCTGAAAACCAGTATGTGCTAACATGATGTAAACCTTATTATTATACTCACCATATGATTTAGAATAGTCTGCAACCAATTTTATCAGTGTGCTACCTAAGCTCAAGATGTTACATTCAGTAACATCAGCTTTTCTACACACTGGAACATAACCGTTTGCAGAACTTAACCAAGTCAATGACAGTTCATCTGCAAAGGGTGCCAGATAGGTTACTGAATTCAGCTTGCATTGGTTTATTCCATGGCATTGTGCACTCTACATGCAATATCTGTACAGTTCCAGATCACCTTTTGTAGTTATATACATGACCTTATCACAAAATACAATGAATAGAAAGTTAAGCATTCAACTCAAAGGAGTGTATTGTTCAATCTTCCTGGAAACCAATATGTGTTAACATGAAGTAAGCCTTATTATTATACTCACCATACGATTTAGAATAGTCTGCAACCAATTTTATGAGTGTGCTACCTAAGCTCAAGATGTTACGTTCAGTAACATCAGCTTTTCTACACACTGGAACATTAGCGTTTGCAGAAGTAAACCAAGTCAATGGCAGTTCATATGCAAAGGGTGCCAGATAGGTTACTGAATTCAGCTTGCATTGGTTTATTCCATGGCATTGTGCACTCTACATGCAAAATCTGTACAGTTCCAGATCACCTTTTGTAGTTATATACATGACCTTATCACAAAATACAATGAATAGAAAGTTAAGCATTCAACTCAAAGGAGTGTATTGTTCAATCTTCCTGGAAACCAATATGTGTTAACATGAAGTAAGCCTTATTATTATACTCACCATACGATTTAGAATAGTCTGCAACCAATTTTATCAGTGTGCTACCTAAGCTCAAGATGTTACGTTCAGTAACATCAGCTTTTCTACACACTGGAACATTACCGTTTGCAGAAGTAAACCAAGTCAATGGCAGTTCATATGCAAAGGGTGCCAGATAGGTTACTGAATTCAGCTTGCACTGGGGTATTCCATGGCATTGTGCACTCTACATGCAATATCTGTACAGTTCCAGATCACCTAGTGCAGTTATATACACAAACCTATCACAAATTGCATTGAGTACAAAGCAAAGCACCCAACTCAATGAAGTGTCCAGTTCAATTTTGCTGAAAACCAGTATGTGCTAACATGATGTAAACCTTATTATTGTACTCACCATATGATTTAGAGAAGTCTACAACCAATTTTATGAGTGTGCTACCTATGCTCCAGATGTTAATTTCAGTAACATCACCTTTTCTTCACAGTGGAACATTAGGGTTTGCAGCACAAAACCAAGTCAATGGCTGTTCCACTGGAAAGCGTACCAGGTAGGTTACTGAATTCAGCTTTGATTTGTTTATTCCATAGTATTCAGCAATCTACATGCAATATCTATACAGTTCCAGATCACCTTGTGTAGTTATATACATGACCTTATCACAAAATTCAACTCAAAGGAGTGTATTGTTCAATCTTCCTAGAAACCAATATGTGTTAACATGATGTAAACCTTATTATTATACTCACCATAGGATTTAGAATAGTCTGCAACCAATTTTATGAGTGTGCTACCTAAGCTCAAGATGTTACGTTCAGTAACATCAGCTTTTCTACACACTGGAACATTAGCGTTTGCAGAAGTAAACCAAGTCAATGGCAGTTCATATGCAAAGGGTGCCAGATAGGTTACTGAATTCAACCTGCATTGGGGTATTCCATGGCATTGTGCACTCTACATGCAATATCTGTACAGTTCCAGATCACCTTGTGTAGTTATATACATGACATTATCACAAAATACAATGAATAGAAAGTTAAGCATTCAACTCAAAGGAGTGTATTGTTCAATTTTGCTGGAAACCAATATGTGTTAACATCATGTAAACGTTATTATTATACTCACCATATGATTTAGAGTAGTCTGCAACCAATTTTATGAGTGTGCTCCCTATGCTCCAGATGTTAATTTCAGTAACATCACCTTTTCTGCACAGTGGAACATTAGGGTTTGCAGAAGTAAACAAAGTCAAAGACTGTTCCACAGTATAGAGCATCAGATAGGTTAGGGAATTCAGCTTGCATTGGTGTATTCCAGCTTAATGAGCTCTCTACATGCAATACCTAGACATTTGCAGATCACCTTGTGCAGTTATATACACAAACCTATCACAAATTGCATTGAATACAAAGCAAAGCACACAACTCAATGAAGTGTACAGTTCAATTTTGCTGAAAACCAGTATGAGCTAACATGATGTAAACCTTATTATTATACTCACCATACGATTTAGAGTAGTCTGCAACCAATTTTATGAGTGTGCTACCTAAGCTCAAGATGTTACTTTCAGTAACATCAGCTTTTCTACACACTGGAACATAACCGTTTGCAGAACTTAACCAAGTCAATGACAGTTCATCTGCAAAGGGTGCCAGATAGGTTACTGAATTCAGCTTGCATTGGTTTATTCCATGGCATTGTGCACTCTACATGCAATATCTGTACAGTGCCAGATCACCTTGTGTAGTTATATACATGACCTTATCACAAAATACAATGAATAGGAAGTTAAGCATTCAACTCAAAGGAGTGTATTGTTCAATCTTCCTAGAAACCAATATGTGTTAACATGATGTAAACCTTATTATTATACTCACCATAGGATTTAGAATATTCTGCAACCAATTTTATGAGTGTGCTACCTAAGCTCAAGATGTTACGTTCAGTAACATCAGCTTTTCTACACACTGGAACATTAGCGTTTGCAGAAGTAAACCAAGTCAATGGCAGTTCATATGCAAAGGGTGCCAGATAGGTTACTGAATTCAACCTGCATTGGGGTATTCCATGGCATTGTGTACTCTACATGCAATATCTGTACAGTTCCAGATCACCTTGTGTAGTTATATACATGACCTTATCACAAAATACAATGAATAGAAAGTTAAGCATTCAACTCAAAGGAGTGTATTGTTCAATTTTGCTGGAAACCAATATGCGTTAACATCATGTAAACGTTATTATTATACTCACCATATGATTTAGAGTAGTCTGCAACCAATTTTATGAGTGTGCTACCTATGCTCCAGATGTTACTTTCAGTAACATCAGCTTTTCTACACACTGGAACATAACCGTTTGCAGAACTTAACCAAGTCAATGACAGTTCATCTGCAAATGGTGCCAGATAGGTTACTGAATTCAGCTTGCATTGGTTTATTCCATGGCATTGTGCACCCTACATGCAATATCTGTACAGTGCCAGATCACCTTGTGTAGTTATATACATGACCTTATCACAAAATACAATGAATAGAAAGTTAAGCATTCAACTCAAAGGAGTGTATTGTTCAATCTTCCTGGAAACCAATATGTGTTAACATGATGTAAACCTTATTATTATACTCACCATACGATTTAGAATAGTCTGCAACCAATTTTATGAGTGTGCTACCTAAGCTCAAGATGTTACGTTCAGTAACATCAGCTTTTCTACAGCCTGGAACATTAGCGTTTGCAGAAGTAAACCAAGGCAATGGCAGTTCATATGCAAAGGGTGCCAGATAGGTTACTGAATTCAACTTGCATTGTGGTATTCCATGGCATTGTGCACTCTACATGCAATATCTGTACAGTTCCAGATCAACTAGTGTAGTTATATACATGACATCACAAAATACAATGAATTGAAAGTTAAGCATTCAACTCAAAGGAGTGTATTGTTCAATTTCGCTGGAAACCAATATGTGCTAACATGATGTAAACCTTATTATTATACTCACCATCTGATTTAGAGTAGTCTGCAACTAATTTTATGAGTGTGCTACCTAAGCTCAAGATGTTACTTTCAGTAACATCAGCTTTTCCACACACTGGAACATAACAGTTTGCAGAACTTAACCAAGTCAATGACAGTTCATCTGCAAAGGGTGCCAGATAGGTTACTGAATTCAGCTTGCATTGGTTTATTCCATGGCATTGTGCACTCTACATGCAATATCTGTACAGTTCCAGATCACCTTTTGTAGTTATATACATGACCTTATCACAAAATACAATGAATAGAAAGTTAAGCATTCAACTCAAAGGAGTGTATTGTTCAATCTTCCTGGAAACCAATATGTGTTAACATGAAGTAAGCCTTATTATTATACTCACCATACGATTTAGAATAGTCTGCAACCAATTTTATCAGTGTGCTACCTAAGCTCAAGATGTTACGTTCAGTAACATCAGCTTTTCTACACACTGGAACATTACCGTTTGCAGAAGTAAACCAAGTCAATGGCAGTTCATATGCAAAGGGTGCCAGATAGGTTACTGAATTCAGCTTGCACTGGGGTATTCCATGGCATTGTGCACTCTACATGCAATATCTGTACAGTTCCAGATCACCTAGTGCAGTTATATACACAAACCTATCACAAATTGCATTGAGTACAAAGCAAAGCACCCAACTCAATGAAGTGTCCAGTTCAATTTTGCTGAAAACCAGTATGTGCTAACATGATGTAAACCTTATTATTGTACTCACCATATGATTTAGAGAAGTCTACAACCAATTTTATGAGTGTGCTACCTATGCTCCAGATGTTAATTTCAGTAACATCACCTTTTCTTCACAGTGGAACATTAGGGTTTGCAGCACAAAACCAAGTCAATGGCTGTTCCACTGGAAAGCGTACCAGGTAGGTTACTGAATTCAGCTTTGATTTGTTTATTCCATAGTATTCAGCAATCTACATGCAATATCTATACAGTTCCAGATCACCTTGTGTAGTTATATACATGACCTTATCACAAAATTCAACTCAAAGGAGTGTATTGTTCAATCTTCCTAGAAACCAATATGTGTTAACATGATGTAAACCTTATTATTATACTCACCATAGGATTTAGAATAGTCTGCAACCAATTTTATGAGTGTGCTACCTAAGCTCAAGATGTTACGTTCAGTAACATCAGCTTTTCTACACACTGGAACATTAGCGTTTGCAGAAGTAAACCAAGTCAATGGCAGTTCATATGCAAAGGGTGCCAGATAGGTTACTGAATTCAACCTGCATTGGGGTATTCCATGGCATTGTGCACTCTACATGCAATATCTGTACAGTTCCAGATCACCTTGTGTAGTTATATACATGACATTATCACAAAATACAATGAATAGAAAGTTAAGCATTCAACTCAAAGGAGTGTATTGTTCAATTTTGCTGGAAACCAATATGTGTTAACATCATGTAAACGTTATTATTATACTCACCATATGATTTAGAGTAGTCTGCAACCAATTTTATGAGTGTGCTCCCTATGCTCCAGATGTTAATTTCAGTAACATCACCTTTTCTGCACAGTGGAACATTAGGGTTTGCAGAAGTAAACAAAGTCAAAGACTGTTCCACAGTATAGAGCATCAGATAGGTTAGGGAATTCAGCTTGCATTGGTGTATTCCAGCTTAATGAGCTCTCTACATGCAATACCTAGACATTTGCAGATCACCTTGTGCAGTTATATACACAAACCTATCACAAATTGCATTGAATACAAAGCAAAGCACACAACTCAATGAAGTGTACAGTTCAATTTTGCTGAAAACCAGTATGAGCTAACATGATGTAAACCTTATTATTATACTCACCATACGATTTAGAGTAGTCTGCAACCAATTTTATGAGTGTGCTACCTAAGCTCAAGATGTTACTTTCAGTAACATCAGCTTTTCTACACACTGGAACATAACCGTTTGCAGAACTTAACCAAGTCAATGACAGTTCATCTGCAAAGGGTGCCAGATAGGTTACTGAATTCAGCTTGCATTGGTTTATTCCATGGCATTGTGCACTCTACATGCAATATCTGTACAGTGCCAGATCACCTTGTGTAGTTATATACATGACCTTATCACAAAATACAATGAATAGGAAGTTAAGCATTCAACTCAAAGGAGTGTATTGTTCAATCTTCCTAGAAACCAATATGTGTTAACATGATGTAAACCTTATTATTATACTCACCATAGGATTTAGAATATTCTGCAACCAATTTTATGAGTGTGCTACCTAAGCTCAAGATGTTACGTTCAGTAACATCAGCTTTTCTACACACTGGAACATTAGCGTTTGCAGAAGTAAACCAAGTCAATGGCAGTTCATATGCAAAGGGTGCCAGATAGGTTACTGAATTCAACCTGCATTGGGGTATTCCATGGCATTGTGTACTCTACATGCAATATCTGTACAGTTCCAGATCACCTTGTGTAGTTATATACATGACCTTATCACAAAATACAATGAATAGAAAGTTAAGCATTCAACTCAAAGGAGTGTATTGTTCAATTTTGCTGGAAACCAATATGCGTTAACATCATGTAAACGTTATTATTATACTCACCATATGATTTAGAGTAGTCTGCAACCAATTTTATGAGTGTGCTACCTATGCTCCAGATGTTACTTTCAGTAACATCAGCTTTTCTACACACTGGAACATAACCGTTTGCAGAACTTAACCAAGTCAATGACAGTTCATCTGCAAATGGTGCCAGATAGGTTACTGAATTCAGCTTGCATTGGTTTATTCCATGGCATTGTGCACCCTACATGCAATATCTGTACAGTGCCAGATCACCTTGTGTAGTTATATACACAAACCTATCACAAATTGCATTGAATACAAAGCAAAGCACACAACTCAATGAAGTGTACAGTTCAATTTTGCTGAAAACCAGTATGAGCTAACATGATGTAAACCTTATTATTATACTCACCATACGATTTAGAGTAGTCTGCAACCAATTTTATGAGTGTGCTACCTAAGCTCAAGATGTTACTTTCAGTAACATCAGCTTTTCTACACACTGGAACATAACCGTTTGCAGAACTTAACCAAGTCAATGACAGTTCATCTGCAAAGGGTGCCAGGTAGGTTACTGAATTCAGCTTGCATTGGTTTATTCCATGGCATTGTGCACTCTACATGCAATATCTGTACAGTTCCAGATCACCTTTTGTAGTTATATACATGACCTTATCACAAAATACAATGAATAGAAAGTCAAGCATTCAACTCAAAGGAGTGTATTGTTCAATTTTGCTGGAAACCAATATGTGTTAACATCATGTAAACGTTATTATTATACTCACCATATGATTTAGAGTAGTCTGCAACCAATTTTATGAGTGTGCTACCTATGCTCCAGATGTTAATTTCAGTAACATCACCTTTTCTGCACAGTGGAACATTAGGGTTTGCAGAAGTAAACAAAGTCAAAGACTGTTCCACAGTATAGAGCATCAGATAGCTTAGGGAATTCAGCTTGCATTGGTGTATTCCAGCTCAATGAGCTCTCTACATGCAATACCTAGACATTTGCAGATCACCTTGTGCAGTTATATACACAAACCTATCACAAATTGCATTGAATACAAAGCAAAGCACACAACTCAATGAAGTGTACAGTTCAATTTTGCTGAAAACCAGTATGAGCTAACATGATGTAAACCTTATTATTATACTCACCATACGATTTAGAGTAGTCTGCAACCAATTTTATGAGTGTGCTACCTAAGCTCAAGATGTTACTTTCAGTAACATCAGCTTTTCTACACACTGGAACATAACCGTTTGCAGAACTTAACCAAGTCAATGACAGTTCATCTGCAAAGGGTGCCAGATAGGTTACTGAATTCAGCTTGCATTGGTTTATTCCATGGCATTGTGCACTCTACATGCAATATCTGTACAGTGCCAGATCACCTTGTGTAGTTATATACATGACCTTATCACAAAATACAATGAATAGAAAGTTAAGCATTCAACTCAAAGGAGTGTATTGTTCAATCTTCCTAGAAACCAATATGTGTTAACATGATGTAAACCTTATTATTATACTCACCATAGGATTTAGAATAGTCTGCAACCAATTTTATGAGTGTGCTACCTAAGCTCAAGATGTTACGTTCAGTAATATCAGCTTTTCTACACACTGGAACATTAGCGTTTGCAGCAGTAAACCAAGTCAATGGCAGTTCATATGCAAAGGGTGCCAGATAGGTTACTGAATTCAACCTGCATTGGGGTATTCCATGGCATTGTGCACTCTACATGCAATATCTGTACAGTTCCAGATCACCTTGTGTAGTTATATACATGACCTTATCACAAAATACAATGAATAGAAAGTTAAGCATTCAACTCAAAGGAGTGTATTGTTCAATCTTCCTAGAAACCAATATGTGTTAACATGATGTAAACCTTATTATTATACTCACCATAGGATTTAGAATAGTCTGCAAACAATTTTATGAGTGTGCTACCTAAGCTCAAGATGTTACGTTCAGTAACATCAGCTTTTCTACACACTGGAACATTAGCGTTTGCAGAAGTAAACCAAGTCAATGGCAGTTCATATGCAAAGGGTGCCAGATAGGTTACTGAATTCAACCTGTATTGGGGTATTCCATGGCATTGTGCACTCTACATGCAATATCTGTACAGTTCCAGATCACCTTGTGTAGTTATATACATGACCTTATCACAAAATACAATGAATAGAAAGTTAAGCATTCAACTCAAAGGAGTGTATTGTTCAATTTTGCTGGAAACCAATATGTGTTAACATCATGTAAACGTTATTATTATACTCACCATATGATTTAGAGTAGTCTGCAACCAATTTTATGAGTGTGCTACCTATGCTCCAGATGTTAATTTCAGTAACATCACCTTTTCTGCACAGTGGAACATTAGGGTTTGCAGAAGTAAACAAAGACAAAGACTGTTCCACAGTATAGAGCATCAGATAGGTTAGGGAATTCAGATTGCCTTGGTGTATTCCAGCTCAATGAGCTCTCTACATGCAATACCTAGACATTTGCAGATCACCTTGTGCAGTTATATACACAAACCTATCACAAATTGCATTGAATACAAAGCAAAGCACACAACTCAATGAAGTGTACAGTTCAATTTTGCTGAAAACCAGTATGAGCTAACATGATGTAAACCTTATTATTATACTCACCATACGATTTAGAGTAGTCTGCAACCAATTTTATGAGTGTGCTACCTAAGCTCAAGATGTTACTTTCAGTAACATCAGCTTTTCTACACACTGCAACATAACTGTTTGCAGAACTTAACCAAGTCAATGACAGTTCATCTGCAAAGGGTGCCAGATAGGTTACTGAATTCAGCTTGCATTGGTTTATTCCATGGCATTGTGCACTCTACATGCAATATCTGTACAGTGCCAGATCACCTTGTGTAGTTATATACACAAACCTATTACAAATTGCATTGAATACAAAGCAAAGCACACAACTCAATGAAGTGTACAGTTCAATTTTGCTGAAAACCAGTATGAGCTAACATGATGTAAACCTTATTATTATACTCAACATACGATTTAGAGTAGTCTGCAACCAATTTTATGAGTGTGCTACCTAAGCTCAAGATGTTACTTTCAGTAACATCAGCTTTTCTACACACTGGAACATAACCGTTTGCAGAACTTAACCAAGTCAATGACAGTTCATCTGCAAAGGGTGCCAGATAGGTTACTGAATTCAGCTTGCATTGGTTTATTCCGTGGCATTGTGCACTCTACATGCAATATCTGTACAGTTCCAGATCACCTTTTGTAGTTATATACATGACCTTATCACAAAATACAATGAATAGAAAGTTAAGCATTCAACTCAAAGGAGTGTATTGTTCAATCTTCCTAGAAACCAATATGTGTTAACATGATGTAAACCTTATTATTATACTCACCATAGGATTTAGAATAGTCTGCAACCAATTTTATGAGTGTGCTACCTAAGCTCAAGATGTTACGTTCAGTAACATCAGCTTTTCTACACACAGGAACATTAGCGTTTGCAGAAGTAAACCAAGTCAATGGCAGTTCATATCCAAAGGGTGCCAGATAGGTTAATGAATTCAACCTGCATTGGGGTATTCCATGGCATTGTGCACTCTACATGCAATATCTGTACAGTTATATACATGACCTTATCACAAAATACAATGAATAGAAAGTTCAGCATTCAACTCAAAGGAGTGTATTGTTCAATTTTGCTGGAAACCAATATGTGTTAACATCATGTAAACGTTATTATTATACTCACCATATGATTTAGAGTAGTCTGCAACCAATTTTATGAGTGTGCTACCTATGCTCCAGATGTTAATTTCAGTAACATCACCTTTTCTGCACAGTGGAACATCAGGGTTTGCAGAAGTAAACAAAGTCAAAGACTGTTCCACAGTATAGAGCATCAGATAGGTTAGGGAATTCAGCTTGCATTGGTGTATTCCAGCTCAATGAGCTCTCTACATGCAATACCTAGACATTTGCAGATCACCTTGTGCAGTTATATACACAAACCTATCACAAATTGCATTGAATACAAAGCAAAGCACACAACTCAATGAAGTGTACAGTTCAATTTTGCTGAAAACCAGTATGAGCTAACATGATGTAAACCTTATTATTATACTCACCATACGATTTAGAGTAGTCTGCAACCAATTTTATGAGTGTGCTACCTAAGCTCAAGATGTTACTTTCAGTAACATCAGCTTTTCTACACACTGGAACATAACCGTTTGCAGAACTTAACCAAGTCAATGACAATTCATCTGCAAAGGGTGCCAGATAGGTTACTGAATTCAGCTTGCATTGGTTTATTCCATGGCATTTTGCACTCTACATGCAATATCTGTACAGTGCCAGATCACCTTGTGTAGTTATATACATGACCTTATCACAAAATACAATGAATAGAAAGTTAAGCATTCAACTCAAAGGAGTGTATTGTTCAATCTTCCTAGAAACCAATATGTGTTAACATGATGTAAACCTTATTATTATACTCACCATAGGATTTAGAATAGTCTGCAACCAATTTTATGAGTGTGCTACCTAAGCTCAAGATGTTAATTTCAGTAACATCAGCTTTTCTACACACTGGAACATTAGCGTTTGCAGAAGTAAACCAAGTCAATGGCAGTTCATATGCAAAGGGTGCCAGATAGGTTACTGAATTAAACCTGCATTGGGGTATTCCATGGCATTGTGCACTCTACATGCAATATCTGTACAGTTCCAGATCACCTTGTGTAGTTATATACATGACCTTATCACAAAATACAATGAATAGAAAGTTAAGCATTCAACTCAAAGGAGTGTATTGTTCAATTTTGCTGGAAACCAATATGTGTTAACATCATGTAAACGTTATTATTATACTCACCATATGATTTAGAGTAGTCTGCAACCAATTTTATGAGTGTGCTACCTATGCTCCAGATGTTAATTTCAGTAACATCACCTTTTCTGCACAGTGGAACATTAGGGTTTGCAGAAGTAAACAAAGTCAAAGACTGTTCCACAGTATAGAGCATCAGATAGGTTAGGGAATTCAGCTTGCATTGGTGTATTCCAGCTCAATGAGCTCTCTACATGCAATACCTAGACATTTGCAGATCACCTTGTGCAGTTATATACACAAACCTATCACAAATTGCATTGAATACAAAGCAAAGCACACAACTCAATGAAGTATACAGTTCAATTTTGCTGAAAACCAGTGTGAGCTAACATGATGTAAACCTTATTATTATACTCACCATACGATTTAGAGTAGTCTGCAACCAATTTTATGAGTGTGCTACCTAAGCTCAAGATGTTACTTTCAGTAACATCAGCTTTTCTACACACTGGAACATAACAGTTTGCGGAACTTAACCAAGTCAATGACAGTTCATCTGCAAAGGGTGCCAGATAGGTTACTAAATTCAGCTTGCATTGGTTTATTCCATGGCATTGTTCACTCTACATGCAATATCTGTACAGTTCCAGATAACCTTTTGTAGTTATATACATGACCTTATCACAAAATACAATGAATAGAAAGTTAAGCATTCAACTCAAAGGAGTGTATTGTTCAATCTTCCTGGAAACCAATATGTGTTAACATGAAGTAAGCCTTATTATTATACTCACCATACGATTTAGAATAGTCTGCAACCAATTTTATGAGTGTGCTACCTAAGCTCAAGATGTTACGTTCAGTAACATCAGCTTTTCTACACACTGGAACATTAGCGTTTGCAGCACAAAACCAAGTCAATGGCTGTTCCACTGGAAAGCGTACCAGGTAGGTTACTGAATTCAGCTTTGATTGGTTTATTCCATAGTATTCAGCACTCTACATGCAATATCTATACAGTTCCAGATCACCTTGTGTAGTTATATACATGACCTTATCACAAATTACAATGAATAGAAAGTAAAGCATTCAACTCAAAGGAGTGTTTCGTTCAATTTTGCTGAAAACCAATATGTGCTAACATGATGTAAACCTTATTATTATGCTCACCATATGATTTAGAGTAGTCTGCAACCAATTTTATGAGTGTGCTACTTAAGCACCAGAAGTTACTTTCAGGAACATCAAGCTTTCTCCACACTGGAACATTAGGGTTTGCAGAAGTAAACAAAGTCAAAGACTGTTCCACAGTATGGAGCATCAGATAGGTTAGTGAATTCAGCTTGCATTGGTGTATTCCAGCTCAATGAGCTCTCTACATGCAATACCTAGACATTTGCAGATCACCTTGTGCAGTTATATACACAAACCTATCACAAATTGCATTGAATACAAAGCAAAGCACACAACTCAATGAAGTGTACAGTTCAATTTTGCTGAAAACCAGTATGTGCTAACATGTTGTAAACCTTATTATTATACTCACCATACGATTTAGAGTAGTCTGCAACCAATTTTATGAGTGTGCTACCTAAGCTCAAGATGTTACTTTCAGTAACATCAGCTTTTCTACACAGTGGAACATAACCGTTTGCAGAACTTAACCAAGTCAATGACAGTTCATCTGCAAAGGGTGCCAGATAGGTTACTGAATTCAGCTTGCATTGGTTTATTCCATGGCATTGTGCACTCTACATGCAATATCTGTACAGTGCCAGATCACCTTGTGTAGTTATATACATGACCTTATCACAAAATACAATGAATAGAAAGTTAAGCATTCAACTCAAAGGAGTGTATTGTTCAATCTTCCTGGAAACCAATATGTGTTAACATGATGTAAACCTTATTATTATACTCACCATACGATTTAGAATAGTCTGCAACCAATTTTATGAGTGTGCTACCTAAGCTCAAGATGTTACGTTCAGTAACATCAGCTTTTCTACACACTGGAACATTAGCGTTTACAGAAGTAAACCAAGTCAATGGCAGTTCATATGCAAAGAGTGCCAGATAGGTTACTGAATTCAACCTGCATTGGGGTATTTCATGGCATTGTGCACTCTACATGCAATATCTGTACAGTTCCGGATCACCTTGTGTAGTTATATACATGACCTTATCACAAAATACAATGAATAGAAAGTTAAGCATTCAACTCAAAGGAGTGTATTGTTCAATTTTGCTGGAAACCAATATGTGTTAACATCATGTAAACATTATTATTATACTCACCATATGATTTAGAGTAGTCTGCAACCAATTTTATGAGTGTGCTACCTATGCTCCAGATGTTAATTTCAGTAACATCACCTTTTCTGCACAGTGGAACATTAGGGTTTGCAGAAGTAAACAAAGTCAAAGACTGTTCCACAGTATAGAGCATCAGATAGCTTAGGGAATTCAGCTTGCATTGGTGTATTCCAGCTCAATGAGCTCTCTACATGCAATACCTAGACATTTGCAGATCACCTTGTGCAGTTATATACACAAACCTATCACAAATTGCATTGAATATAAAGCAAAGCACCCAACTCAATGAAGTGTCCAGTTCAATTTTGCTGAAAACCAGTATGTGCTAACATGATGTAAACCTTATTATTATACTCACCATATGATTTAGAATAGTCTGCAACCAATTTTATGAGTGTGCTACCTAAGCTCAAGATGTTACGTTCAGTGACATCAGCTTTTCTACACACTGGAACATTAGCGTTTGCAGAAGTAAACCAAGTCAATGGCAGTTCATATGCAAAGGGTGCCAGATAGGTTACTGAATTCAACTTGCATTGGGGTATTCCATGGCATTGTGCACTCTACATGCAATATCTGTACAGTTCCAGAAAACCTAGTGTAGTTATATACATGACATCACAAAATACAATGAATTGAAAGTTTAGCATTCAACTCAAAGGAGTGCATTGTTCAATTTCGCTGGAAACCAATATGTGCTAACATGATGTAAACCTTATTATTATACTCACCATATGATTTAGAGTAGTCTGCAACCAATTTTATGAGTGTGCTACCTATGCTCCAGATGTTACTTTCAGTAACATCACCTTTTCTACACACTGGAACATTAGCGTTTGCAGAACTAAACCAAGTCATTGACAGTTCATCTGCAAAGGGTGCCAGATAGGTTACTGAATTCAGCTTGCATTGGTTTATTCCATGGCATTGTGCACTCTACATGCAATATCTGTACAGTTCCAGATCACCTTGTGTAGTTATATACATGACCTTATCACAAAATACAATGAATAGAAAGTTAAGCATTCAACTCAAAGGACTGTATTGTTCAATTTTCCTGGAAACCAATATGTGTTAACATGATGTAAACGTTATTATTATACTCACCATATGATTTAGAGTAGTCTGCAACCAATTTTATGAGTGTGCTACCTATGCTCCAGATGTTACTTTCAGTAACATCACCTTTTCTACACACTGGAACATTAGCGTTTGCAGAACAAAACCAAGTCATTGACAGTTCATCTGCAAAGGGTGCCAGATAGGTTACTGAATTCAGCTTGCATTGGTTTATTCCATGGCATTGTGCACTCTACATGCAATATCTGTACAGTTCCAGATCACCTTGTGTAGTTATATTCATGACCTTATCACAAAATACAATGAATAGAAAGTTAAGCATTCAACTCAAAGGACTGTATTGTTCAATTTTCCTGGAAACCAATATGTGTTAACATGATGTAAACGTTATTATTATACTCACCATATGATTTAGAGTAGTCTGCAAACAATTTTATGAGTGTGCTACCTATGCTCCAGATGTTAATTTCAGTGACATCACCTTTTCTGCAGAGTGGAACATTAGGGTTTGCAGAAGTAAACAAAGTCAAAGACTGTTCCACAGTATAGAGCATCAGATAGGTTAGGGAATTCAGCTTGCATTGGTGTATTCCAGCTCAATGAGCTCTCTACATGCAATACCTAGACATTTGCAGATCACCTTGTGCAGTTATATACACAAACCTATCACAAATTGCATTGAATACAAAGCAAAGCACACAACTCAATGAAGTATACAGTTCAATTTTGCTGAAAACCAGTGTGAGCTAACATGATGTAAACCTTATTATTATACTCACCATACGATTTAGAGTAGTCTGCAACCAATTTTATGAGTGTGCTACCTAAGCTCAAGATGTTACTTTCAGTAACATCAGCTTTTCTACACACTGGAACATAACAGTTTGCGGAACTTAACCAAGTCAATGACAGTTCATCTGCAAAGGGTGCCAGATAGGTTACTGAATTCAGCTTGCATTGGTTTATTCCATGGCATTGTTCACTCTACATGCAATATCTGTACAGTTCCAGATAACCTTTTGTAGTTATATACATGACCTTATCACAAAATACAATGAATAGAAAGTTAAGCATTCAACTCAAAGGAGTGTATTGTTCAATCTTCCTGGAAACCAATATGTGTTAACATGAAGTAAGCCTTATTATTATACTCACCATACGATTTAGAATAGTCTGCAACCAATTTTATGAGTGTGCTACCTAAGCTCAAGATGTTACGTTCAGTAACATCAGCTTTTCTACACACTGGAACATTAGCGTTTGCAGCACAAAACCAAGTCAATGGCTGTTCCACTGGAAAGCGTACCAGGTAGGTTACTGAATTCAGCTTTGATTGGTTTATTCCATAGTATTCAGCACTCTACATGCAATATCTATACAGTTCCAGATCACCTTGTGTAGTTATATACATGACCTTATCACAAATTACAATGAATAGAAAGTAAAGCATTCAACTCAAAGGAGTGTTTCGTTCAATTTTGCTGAAAACCAATATGTGCTAACATGATGTAAACCTTATTATTATGCTCACCATATGATTTAGAGTAGTCTGCAACCAATTTTATGAGTGTGCTACTTAAGCACCAGAAGTTACTTTCAGGAACATCAAGCTTTCTCCACACTGGAACATTAGGGTTTGCAGAAGTAAACAAAGTCAAAGACTGTTCCACAGTATGGAGCATCAGATAGGTTAGTGAATTCAGCTTGCATTGGTGTATTCCAGCTCAATGAGCTCTCTACATGCAATACCTAGACATTTGCAGATCACCTTGTGCAGTTATATACACAAACCTATCACAAATTGCATTGAATACAAAGCAAAGCACACAACTCAATGAAGTGTACAGTTCAATTTTGCTGAAAACCAGTATGTGCTAACATGTTGTAAACCTTATTATTATACTCACCATACGATTTAGAGTAGTCTGCAACCAATTTTATGAGTGTGCTACCTAAGCTCAAGATGTTACTTTCAGTAACATCAGCTTTTCTACACAGTGGAACATAACCGTTTGCAGAACTTAACCAAGTCAATGACAGTTCATCTGCAAAGGGTGCCAGATAGGTTACTGAATTCAGCTTGCATTGGTTTATTCCATGGCATTGTGCACTCTACATGCAATATCTGTACAGTGCCAGATCACCTTGTGTAGTTATATACATGACCTTATCACAAAATACAATGAATAGAAAGTTAAGCATTCAACTCAAAGGAGTGTATTGTTCAATCTTCCTGGAAACCAATATGTGTTAACATGATGTAAACCTTATTATTATACTCACCATACGATTTAGAATAGTCTGCAACCAATTTTATGAGTGTGCTACCTAAGCTCAAGATGTTACGTTCAGTAACATCAGCTTTTCTACACACTGGAACATTAGCGTTTACAGAAGTAAACCAAGTCAATGGCAGTTCATATGCAAAGAGTGCCAGATAGGTTACTGAATTCAACCTGCATTGGGGTATTTCATGGCATTGTGCACTCTACATGCAATATCTGTACAGTTCCGGATCACCTTGTGTAGTTATATACATGACCTTATCACAAAATACACTGAATAGAAAGTTAAGCATTCAACTCAAAGGAGTGTATTGTACAATTTTGCTGGAAACCAATATGTGTTAACATCATGTAAACGTTATTATTATACTCACCATATGATTTAGAGTAGTCTGCAACCAATTTTATGAGTGTGCTACCTATGCTCCAGATGTTAATTTCAGTAACATCACCTTTTCTGCACAGTGGAACATTAGGGTTTGCAGAAGTAAACAAAGTCAAAGACTGTTCCACAGTATAGAGCATCAGATAGCTTAGGGAATTCAGCTTGCATTGGTGTATTCCAGCTCAATGAGCTCTCTACATGCAATACCTAGACATTTGCAGATCACCTTGTGCAGTTATATACACAAACCTATCACAAATTGCATTGAATATAAAGCAAAGCACCCAACTCAATGAAGTGTCCAGTTCAATTTTGCTGAAAACCAGTATGTGCTAACATGATGTAAACCTTATTATTATACTCACCATATGATTTAGAATAGTCTGCAACCAATTTTATGAGTGTGCTACCTAAGCTCAAGATGTTACGTTCAGTGACATCAGCTTTTCTACACACTGGAACATTAGCGTTTGCAGAAGTAAACCAAGTCAATGGCAGTTCATATGCAAAGGGTGCCAGATAGGTTACTGAATTCAACTTGCATTGGGGTATTCCATGGCATTGTGCACTCTACATGCAATATCTGTACAGTTCCAGAAAACCTAGTGTAGTTATATACATGACATCACAAAATACAATGAATTGAAAGTTTAGCATTCAACTCAAAGGAGTGCATTGTTCAATTTCGCTGGAAACCAATATGTGCTAACATGATGTAAACCTTATTATTATACTCACCATATGATTTAGAGTAGTCTGCAACCAATTTTATGAGTGTGCTACCTATGCTCCAGATGTTACTTTCAGTAACATCACCTTTTCTACACACTGGAACATTAGCGTTTGCAGAACTAAACCAAGTCATTGACAGTTCATCTGCAAAGGGTGCCAGATAGGTTACTGAATTCAGCTTGCATTGGTTTATTCCATGGCATTGTGCACTCTACATGCAATATCTGTACAGTTCCAGATCACCTTGTGTAGTTATATACATGACCTTATCACAAAATACAATGAATAGAAAGTTAAGCATTCAACTCAAAGGACTGTATTGTTCAATTTTCCTGGAAACCAATATGTGTTAACATGATGTAAACGTTATTATTATACTCACCATATGATTTAGAGTAGTCTGCAACCAATTTTATGAGTGTGCTACCTATGCTCCAGATGTTACTTTCAGTAACATCACCTTTTCTACACACTGGAACATTAGCGTTTGCAGAACAAAACCAAGTCATTGACAGTTCATCTGCAAAGGGTGCCAGATAGGTTACTGAATTCAGCTTGCATTGGTTTATTCCATGGCATTGTGCACTCTACATGCAATATCTGTACAGTTCCAGATCACCTTGTGTAGTTATATTCATGACCTTATCACAAAATACAATGAATAGAAAGTTAAGCATTCAACTCAAAGGACTGTATTGTTCAATTTTCCTGGAAACCAATATGTGTTAACATGATGTAAACGTTATTATTATACTCACCATATGATTTAGAGTAGTCTGCAAACAATTTTATGAGTGTGCTACCTATGCTCCAGATGTTAATTTCAGTGACATCACCTTTTCTGCAGAGTGGAACATTAGGGTTTGCAGAAGTAAACAAAGTCAAAGACTGTTCCACAGTATAGAGCATCAGATAGGTTAGTGAATTCAGCTTGCATTGGTGTATTCCAGCTCAATGAGCTCTCTACATGCAATACCTAGACATTTGCAGATCACCTTGTGCAGTTATATACACAAACCTATCACAAATTGCATTGAATACAATGCAAAGCACACAACTCAATGAAGTGTACAGTTCAATTTTGCTGAAAACCAGTAAGTGCTAACATGATTTAAACCTTATTATTATACTCACCATACGATTTAGAGTAGTCTGCAACCAATTTTATGAGTGTGCTACCTAAGCTCAAGATGTTACGTTCAGTAACATCAGCTTTTCTACACACTGCAACATTAGCGTTTGCAGAAGTAAACCAAGTCAATGGCAGTTCATATGCAAAGGGTGCCAGATAGGTTACTGAATTCAACTTGCATTGGGGTATTCCATGGCATTGAGCACTCTACATGCAATATCTGTACAGTTCCAGATCACCTAGTGTAGTTATATACATGACATCACAAAATACAATGAATTGAAAGTTTAGCATTCAACTCAAAGGAGTGCATTGTTCAATTTCGCTGGAGACCAATATGTGTTAACATGATGTAAACCTTATTATTATACTCACCATACGATTTAGAGTAGTCTGCAACCAATTTTATGAGTGTGCTACCTAAGCTCAAGATGTTACTTTCAGTAACATCAGCTTTTCTACACACTGGAACATAACAGTTTGCGGAACTTAACCAAGTCAATGACAGTTCATCTGCAAAGGGTGCCAGATAGGTTACTGAATTCAGCTTGCATTGGTTTATTCCATGGCATTGTTCACTCTACATGCAATATCTGTACAGTTCCAGATAACCTTTTGTAGTTATATACATGACCTTATCACAAAATACAATGAATAGAAAGTTAAGCATTCAACTCTAAGGAGTGTATTGTTCAATCTTCCTGGAAACCAATATGTGTTAACATGATGTAAGCCTTGTTAATATACTCACCATACGACTTAGAATAGTCTGCAACCAATTTTATGAGTGTGCTACCTAAGCTCAAGATGTTACGTTCAGTAACATCAGCTTTTCTACACACTGGAACATTAGCGTTTGCAGAAGTAAACCAAGTCAATGGCAGTTCATATGCAAAGGGTGCCAGATAGGTTACTGAATTCAACTTGCATTGGGGTATTCCATGGCATCGTGCACTCTACATGCAATATCTGTACAGTTCCAGATCACCTAGTGTAGTTATATACATGACATCACAAAATACAATGAATTGAAAGTTAAGCATTCAACTCAAAGGAGTGTATTGTTCAATTTCGCTGGAAACCAATATGTGCTAACATGATGTAAACCTTATTATTATACTCACCATATGATTTAGAGTAGTCTGCAACCAATTTTATGAGTGTGCTACTTAAGCACCAGAAGTTACTTTCAGGAACATCAAGCTTTCTCCACACGAACATTAGCGTTTGCAGAAGTAAACAAAGTCAAAGACTGTTCCACAGTATAGAGCATCAGATAGGTTAGTGAATTCAGCTTGCATTGGTGTATTCCAGCTCAATGAGCTCTCTACATGCAATACCTAGACATTTGCAGATCACCTTGTGCAGTTATATACACAAACCTATCACAAATTGCATTGAATACAAAGCAAAGCACCCAACTCAATGAAGTGTCCAGTTCAATTTTGCTGAAAACCAGTATGTGCGAACATGATGTAAACCTTATTATTATACTCACCATATGATTTAGAGAAGTCTGCAACCAATTTTATGAGTGTGCTACCTATGCTCCAGATGTTAACTTCAGTAACATCACCTTTTCTTCACAGTGGAACATTAGGGTTTGCAGCACAAAACCAAGTCAATGGCTGTTCCACTGGAAAGCGTACCAGGTAGGTTACTGAATTCAGCTTTGATTGGTTTATTCCATAGTATTCAGCACTCTACATGCAATATCTATACAGTTCCAGATCACCTTGTGTAGTTATATACATGACCTTATCACAAAATACAATGAATAGAAAGTAAAGCATTCAACTCAAAGGAGTGTTTCGTTCAATTTTGCTGAAAACCAATATGTGCTCACATGATGTAAACCTTATTATTATGCTCACCATATGATTTAGAGTAGTCTGCAACCGATTTTATGAGTGTGCTACTTAAGCACCAGAAGTTACTTTCAGGAACATCAAGCTTTCTCCACACTGGAACATTAGGGTTTGCAGAAGTAAACAAAGTCAAAGACTGTTCCACAGTATAGAGCATCAGATAGGTTAGTGAATTCAGCTTGCATTGGTGTATTCCAGCTCAATGAGCTCTCTACATGCACTACCTAGACATTTGCAGATCACCTTGTGCAGTTATATACACAAACCTATCACAAATTACATTGAATACAAAGCAAAGCACACAACTCAATGAAGTGTACAGTTCAATTTTGCTGAAAACCAGTATGTGCTAACATGATGTAAACCTTATTATTATACTCACCATACGATTTAGAGTAGTCTGCAACCAATTTTATGAGTGTGCTACCTAAGCTCAAGATGTTACTTTCAGTAACATCAGCTTTTCTACACACTGGAACATAACCGTTTGCAGAACTTAACCAAGTCAATGACAGTTCATCTGCAAAGGGTGCCAGATAGGTTACTGAATTCAGCTTGCATTGGTTTATTCCATGGCATTGTGCACTCTACATGCAATATCTGTACAGTTCCAGATCACCTTTTGTAGTTATATACATGACCTTATCACAAAATACAATGAATAGAAAGTTAAGCATTCAACTCAAAGGAGTGTATTGTTCAATCTTCCTGGAAACCAATATGTGTTAACATGATGTAAGCCTTATTATGATACTCACCATGCGATTTAGAATAGTCTGCAACCAATTTTATGAGTGTGCTACCTAAGCTCAAGATGTTACGTTCAGTAACATCAGCTTTTCTACACACTGGAACATTAGCGTTTGCAGAAGTAAACCAAGTCAATGGCAGTTCATATGCAAAGGGTGCCAGATAGGTTACTGAATTCAACTTGCATTGGGGTATTCCATGGCAATGTGCACTCTACATGCAATATCTGTACAGTTCCAGATCACCTAGTGTAGTTATATACATGACATCACAAAATACAATGAATTGAAAGTTAAGCATTCAACTCAAAGGAGTGTATTGTTCAATTTCGCGGGAAACCAATATGTGCTAACATGATGTAAACCTTATTATTATACTCACCATATGATTTAGAGTAGTCTGCAACCAATTTTATGAGTGTGCTACTTAAGCACCAGAAGTTACTTTCAGGAACATCAAGCTTTCTCCACACGAACATTAGCGTTTGCAGAAGTAAACAAAGTCAAAGACTGCTCAACAGTATAGAGCATCAGATAGGTTAGTGAATTCAGCTTGCATTGGTGTATTCCAGCTGAATGAGCTCTCTACATGCAATACCTAGACATTTGCAGATCACCTTGTGCAGTTATATACACAAACCTATCACAAATTGCATTGAATACAAAGCAAAGCACCCAACTCAATGAAGTGTCCAGTTCAATTTTGCTGAAAACAAGTATGTGCTAACATGATGTAAACCTTATTATTATACTCACCATATGATTTAGAGAAGTCTGCAACCAATTTTATGAGTGTGCTACCTATGCTCCAGATGTTAATTTCGGTAACATCACCTTTTCTTCACAGTGGAACATTAGGGTTTGCAGCACAAAACCAAGTCAATGCCTGTTCCACAGGAAAGCGTACCAGGTAGGTTACTGAATTCAGCTTTGATTGGTTTATTCCATAGTATTCAGCACTCTACATGCAATATCTATACAGTTCCAGATCATCTTGTTTAGTTATATACATGACCTTATCACAAAATACAATGAATAGAAAGTAAAGCATTCAACTCAAAGGAGTGTATCGTTCAATTTTGCTGAAAACCAATATGTGCTAACATGATGTAAACCTTATTATTATGCTCACCATATGATTTAGAGTAGTCTGCAACCAATTTTATGAGTGTGCTACTTAAGCACCAGAAGTTACTTTCAGGAACATCAAGCTTTCTCCACACTGGAACATTAGCGTTTGCAGAAGTAAACAAAGTCAAAGACTGTTCCACAGTATAGAGCATCAACTTTCAATCGTATGGTGAGTATAATAATAAGGCTTACTTCATGTTAACACATATTGGTTTCCAGGAAGATTGAACAATACACTCCTTTGAGTTGAATGCTTAACTTTCTATTCATTGTATTTTGTGATAAGGTCATGTATATAACTACAAAAGGTGATCTGGAACTGTACAGATATTGCATGTAGAGTGCACAATGCCATGGAATAAACCAATGCAAGCTGAATTCAGTAACCTATCTGGCACCCTTTGCAGATGAACTGTCATTGACTTGGTTAAGTTCTGCAAACGGTTATGTTCCAGTGTGTAGAAAAGCTGATGTTACTGAATGTAACATCTTGAGCTTAGGTAGCACACTGATAAAATTGGTTGCAGACTATTCTAAATCATATGGTGAGTATAATAATAAGGTTTACATCATGTTAGCACATACTGGTTTTCAGCAAAATTGAACTGTACACTTCATTGAGTTGTGTGCTTTGCTTTGTATTCAATGCAATTTGTGATAGGTTGGTGTATATAACTGCACAAGGTGATCTGCAAATGTCTAGGTATTGCATGTAGAGAGCTCATTGAGCTGGAATACACCAATGCAAGCTGAATTCACTAACCTATCTGATGCTCTATACTGTGGAACAGTCTTTGACTTTGTTTACTTCTGCAAACGCTAATGTTCGTGTGGAGAAAGCTTGCTGTTCCTGAAAGCAACCTCTGGTGCTAACTAGCACACTCATAAAATTGCTTGCAGACCACTCTAAATCATATGCTGAGTATAATAATAAGGTTTACATCATGTTAGCACATACTGGTTTTCAGCAAAATTGAACTGTACACTTCATTGAGTTGTGTTCTTTGCTTTGTATTCAATGCAATTTGTGATAGGTTTGTGTATATCACTGCACAAGGTGATCTGCAAATGTCTAGGTATTGCATGTAGAGAGCTTATTGAGCTGGAATACACCAATGCAAGCTGAATTCACTAACCTATCTGATGCTCTATACTGTGGAACAGTCTTTGACTTTGTTTACTTTTGCAAACCCTAATGTTCCAGTCTGGAGAAAGCTTGATGTTCTTGAAAGTAACTTCTGGTGCTTAAGTAGCACACTCATAAAATTGGTTGCAGACTACTCTAAATCATATGGTGAGCATAATAATAAGGTTTACATCATGTTAGCACATATTGGTTTTCAGCAAAATTGAACGATACACTCCTTTGAGTTGAATGCTTTACTTTCTATTCATTGTATTTTGTGATAAGGTCATGTATATAACTACACAAGGTGATCTGGAACTGTGTAGATATTGCATGTAGAGTGCTGAATACTATGGAATAAACCAATCAAAGCTGAATTCAGTAACCTACCTGGTACGCTTTCCAGTGGAACAGCCATTGACTTGGTTTTGTGCTGCAAACCCTAATGTTTCACTGTGAAGAAAAGGTGATGTTACTGAAATTAACATCTGGAGCATAGGTAGCACACTCATAAAACAATGAATTGAAAGTTAAGCATTCAACTCAAAGGAGTGTATTGTTCAATTTCGCTGGAAACAAATATGTGCTAACATGATGTAAACCTTATTATTATACTCACCATATGATTTAGAGTAGTCTGCAACCAATTTTATGAGTGTGCTACCTATGCTCCAGATGTTAATTTCAGTGACATCACCTTTTCTGCACAGTGGAACATTAGGGTTTGCAGAAGTAAACAAAGTCAAAGACTGTTCCACAGTATAGAGCATCAGATAGGTTAGTGAATTCAGCTTGCATTGGTGTATTCCAGCTCAATGAGCTCTCTACATGTAATACGTAGACATTTGCAGATCACCTTGTGCAGTTATATACACAAACCTATCACAAATTGCATTGAATACAAAGCAAAGCACCCAACTCAATGAAGTGTCCAGTTCAATTTTGCTGAAAACCAGTATGTGCTAACATGATGTAAACCTTATTATTATACTCACCATACGATTTAGAGTAGTCTGCAACCAATTTTATGAGTGTGCTACCTAAGCTCAAGATGTTACTTTCAGTAACATCAGCTTTTCTACACACTGGAACATTAGCGTTTGCAGAAGTAAACCAAGTCAATGGCAGTTCATATGCAAAGGGTGCCAGATAGGTTACTGAATTCAACTTGCATTGGGGTATTCCATGGCATTGTGCACTCTACATGCAATATCTGTACAGTTCCAGATCACCTAGTGTAGTTATATACATGACATCACAAAATACAATTTATTGAAAGTTAAGCATTCAACTCAAAGGAGTGTATTGTTCAATTTCGCTGGAAACAAATATGTGCTAACATGATGTAAACCTTATTATTATACTCACCATATGATTTAGAGTAGTCTGCAACCAATTTTATGAGTGTGCTACCTATGCTCCAGATGTTAATTTCAGTGACATCACCTTTTCTGCACAGTGGAACATTAGGGTTTGCAGAAGTAAACAAAGTCAAAGACAGTTCCACAGTATAGAGCATCAGATAGGTTAGTGAATTCAGCTTGCATTGGTGTATTCCAGCTCAATGAGCTCTCTACATGTAATACGTAGACATTTGCAGATCACCTTGTGCAGTTATATACACAAACCTATCACAAATTGCATTGAATACAAAGCAAAGCACCCAACTCAATGAAGTGTCCAGTTCAATTTTGCTGAAAACCAGTATGTGCTAACATGATGTAAACCTTATTATTATACTCACCATACGATTTAGAGTAGTGTGCAACCAATTTTATGAGTGTGCTACCTAAGCTCAAGATGTTACTTTCAGTAACATCAGCTTTTCTACACACTGGAACATTAGCGTTTGCAGAAGTAAACCAAGTCAATGGCAGTTCATCTGCAAAGGGTGCCAGATAGGTTACTGAATTCAGCTTGCATTGGTTTATTCCATGGCATTGTGCACTCTACATGCAATATCTGTACAGTTCCAGATCACCTTTTGTAGTTATATACATGACCTTATCACAAAACACAATGAATAGAAAGTTAAGCATTCAACTCAAAGGAGTGTATTGTTCAATCTTCCTGGAAACCAATATGTGTTAACATGATGTAAGCCTTATTATTATACTCACCATATGATTTAGAATAGTCTGCAACCAATTTTATGAGTGGGCTACCTAAGCTCAAGATGTTACGTTCAGTAACATCAGCTTTTCTACACACTGGAACATTAGCGTTTGCAGAAGTAAACCAAGTCAATGGCAGTTCATATGCAAAGGGTGCCAGATAGGTTACTGAATTCAACTTGCATTGGGGTATTCCATGGCATTGTGCACTCTACATGCAATATCTGTACAGTTCCAGATCACCTAGTGTAGTTATATACATGACATCACAAAATACAATGAATTGAAAGTTAAGCATTCAACTCAAAGGAGTGTATTGTTCAATTTCGCTGGAAACAAATATGTGCTAACATGATGTAAACCTTATTATTATACTCACCATATGATTTAGAGTAGTCTGCAACCAATTTTATGAGTGTGCTACCTATGCTCCAGATGTTAATTTCAGTGACATCACCTTTTCTGCACAGTGGAACATTAGGGTTTGCAGAAGTAAACAAAGTCAAAGACTGTTCCACAGTATAGAGCATCAGATAGGTTAGTGAATTCAGCTTGCATTGGTGTATTCCAGCTCAATGAGCTCTCTACATGTAATACGTAGACATTTGCAGATCACCTTGTGCAGTTATATACACAAACCTATCACAAATTGCATTGAATACAAAGCAAAGCACCCAACTCAATGAAGTGTCCAGTTCAATTTTGCTGAAAACCAGTATGTGCTAACATGATGTAAACCTTATTATTATACTCACCATATGATTTAGAGTAGTCTGCAACCAATTTTATGAGTCTGCTATTTAAGCTCAAGATGTTACTTTCAGTAACATCACCTTTTCTACACACTGGATCATTAGCGTTTGCACAACTAAACAAAGTCAAAGACTGTTCCACAGTATAGAGCATCAGATAGGTTAGTGAATTCAGCTTGCATTGGTTTATTCCATGGCATTGTGCACTCTACATGCAATATCTGTACAGTGCCAGATCACCTTGTGTAGTTATATACATGACCTTATCACAAAATACAATGAATAGAAAGTTAAGCATTCAACTCAAAGGAGTGTATTGTTCAATCTTCCTGGAAACCAATATGTGTTAACATGATGTAAAACTTATTATTATACTCACCATACGATTTAGAATAGTCTGCAACCAATTTTATGAGTGTGCTACCTAAGCTCAAGATGTTACGTTCAGTAACATCAGCTTTTCGACAGACTGGAACATTAGCGTTTGCAGAAGTAAACCAAGTCAATGGCAGTTCATATGCAAAGGGTGCCAGATAGGTTACTGAATTCAACCTGCATTGGGGTATTCCATGGCATTGTGCACTCTACATGCAATATCTGTACAGTTCCAGATCACCTTGTGTAGTTATATACATGACCTTATCACAAAATACAATGAATAGAAAGTTAAGCATTCAACTCAAAGGAGTGTATCGTTCAATTTTGCTGAAAACCAATATGTACTAACATGATGTAAACCTTATTATTATGCTCAGCATATGATTTAGAGTAGTCTGCAACCAATTTTATGAGTGTGCTACTTAAGCACCAGAAGTTACTTTCAGGAACATCAAGCTTTCTCCACACTGGAACATTAGGGTTTGCAGAAGTAAACAAAGTCAAAGACTGTTCCACAGTATAGAGCATCAGATAGGTTAGTGAATTCAGCTTGCATTGGTGTATTCCAGCTCAATGAGCTCTCTACATGCAATACCTAGAC